>NW_005842570.1:170004-191023 GCF_000455745.1 Alligator sinensis | reverse complement strand
ATTCTGGGGCGGGGCTGCCGCGCACGCGCCGCCCAATCCCTGCGTCCGAGCGCCCTGCGGGGGCGGGGCCAGCGCTCGCCAGCGTCCTCCAGCGACCAATCAGCGGCGCCCAGCGATTATGTAAAGCGAGAGCGGGGCTGGGTGTATCCGGGGTGGGGTTGTTCCGGCGAGGTTCTCGCAGCCCGGGGGTTGTGGGCGCTCTACTCCGGCAGGGGCGGCGGAGTTCGTGGGCGTCGCTTTCCCTGTAGTGGGTCAGCCCGCGGTGCTGCCTCCTGTGTGGGCGGGCTGTTCTCAGCCGGTCTCGGGAGTGTCCGGGCTGGTGCTGGGGGTCGCTTTTCCTCCCGCGCTGCTGCCTGTCCACGGGTCTCTGGAAAGGCCTTAAGGAGCGGAGCTTCCCCCGTGCTTGAGTCCCCAGCCTGGTGTGTGGCAGGGTGGGGAGCGGGACTTACCTTGTGCGGTGCCCTCCAAAAAGGTCATTCTCCCTTTCCCCCTCCCGCTTTATCTCTAAGATAATATTACTTTACTTCCGGGCCCGGAAGGCCAGGTGAGTGTCCTGGGGCTGGCCCACGGACCGCATCCCACGTGTGGATTTGGTCCATAAGCGGGATGCGGCTGGGCGGGGCCTCTGGGTGAGATCAGATGGGCTGGCCCAGCCCCACACCCGCTAGAGTCAGCTAAAGGCTGCATCTGACCATGAAGTGATCTAGTCCATACGTTTGGCCACGTTATCTGCACTGCAGGGCTCCTCCCAGGTCTGGACATTTAGCAGAAGCTGGGCACCAATTAATGCCAGTGTTCCACCTATTACCAAATTTCCAAGGCAAATGCCACTGCTCTAAAATGTTCCCCCATCCTATTGGCAGCAGCAAGGAGAAGCAGAAGCCACTACTTTCTAAGCAGAAGTTGCTGCAAGGCACCTGTGAGGAGGTGGGAGACCTGAAAAGTTCTTTTTATTATTTTTTTTAATCGGTGCAAAACTTAGACAGGTGTCGACACCCACGCAGTGTCTTTCTAAAGATGTAGCTGGTTGAGCCATAGCTCTCCTTGCAGATTTCCTGGAACTCAAATACTGGAGGAAAAGGACCACAGCCCACAAGAGCACAACCTGGGTCAAAAAGAGGACTGCAGTGCCAAAGAGGCTAAAAAACGGGACAGTTCCTCCTTCAGGGAGACATGGGTTGAGGGGAAGCTTGGCAAAGACTTAAGTAGTCAGGATGAGACTGGAGAACAGTTTAGGAGGAGCTTCATAGTAAAATTTGTTTCAATTGCACAAGAGAGAAGAATGAAGGTGGAGGGGAGAACTGCATAGCTGGGTAGCTAAGGCAAAACCATCGGACAGTTTAAATTTAATCCCATAGTTTGAATGATGAAATTCCATTATTATTGCATCATCAAAGTAGTGACGTTACAACATGTAATTGTTATGTTTTGCCAGACAACAAAACGGGTCAGGATGAGAACTGATCATAGGTAGAATTTGCATCTCCATATGACATGACAATATCGGTAAGAAAATTTAGTCACAGGGAACAGCATTGCAGCACTATGTAACCATATCATAGCTTACTACAATGAGGTCACGCCACAGAATTATTATGTTTAAGATAGCAGTTTAGCAAAATGAAGCTATGAATTATGATTGATGTGTATTGCAAATGGCAAATATAATTGTAAGTAAGAAAAACACAGTATGAAGATAATATCTTAGAGTTGCAATGTTGCAGTATCAGGACATAACAAAACATAATTCAGAGCAATGAAGTCAAAGCCTATCATTTTGTTGACATAAAGCAAGTTGCTACACTGGCCTACAACTGTTCTCAAGGTACTCCTAAGATCTTTCAGAGAGCAAAATCCTTCACTGAAGCTGGAATTTGGACCAGTCCCACAAAACTTGGGGTAGGTGGTGTACTGGTTTTCCCTTGGAGAGATGCATTTGTGTATGTGTGTTTGTGTGCATGCATATGTATTAAGTCTTGCTACATATGGAGACTAATCAATATGGGTTTAACATGAAAGAAATTCCTTGAAGTGTTATTTGCTTTGATTAGTTTTCTTAGAAGGGATTGTTTCATCTTGGCCCTGAGTTGTCATAATACTGCTGATAGGTTCGTCTGGGGTTTTTTTGATTCTTTAAAAGGAATTGTTTTGAAAGCAAGTAAGAACATCAGTTTTCATTTTGGAAGTGGCCCCAGAATTGCTTATTAAGTGATGGAGTTAAAATGTTGGTGTTTTTTTTTTTTTTAATGTACAAGTAGTTCCCATGCATAACAGTACTCTTATGGCTATGAATGAATTAAAATGGTTTGGCATAAAAGCAGCTGTGATCATGTGTTTTGTTTTGTTTTTAAGTCAGTGTGTGATAAGGTAATGTATGATGATTGGCTTTCTGATGAGAATTTACTACAATGTTCATTCTGCATGGAAGATGTATTATAAAATGATGGAACTTCTTTAAGCCTGTTTAAGTTGCCAGGAGCTGAGTTATAACCACATCAGGGTACAAGCAGCTTACAGCTATGTTTTGAAATCTGTCATGATTCTGGACAACTACTTCTGATTTCACCCCACACAATCAATCCCGTTTTACAATATGCCTTTCATTATTTTTCCCCATAAAATCACCTTACTATTCACTGAGAACAGCAATCTGTTTTATTTACTTTTACCCAGTCAAAAATATCCATTAATCTAGGACTACATTTTGAGATTTTCAGTATTCCTATTCCTATCTTTTAGCTACATGCAGATTCTACACTAGACCAGACTCTTTTTAACTTGTGCACCTGAAATACTTTTACCTCAGCAATTACGTTCTGTAATTGGCTTCTCATATGTAAATATAAAAACAGGCTTCTCATAACTTGAAGCAGAATAACCAGTATACCACTGAAAATAATTTCATGGATAGAAGCAAAAGAAAAGGGAAAAACGGAAAAAAGTATAACCACTTTAAGCGAATGACAAGAGTTTGAGGCTGTGACAACCCTCAGAAAAACTCATTTTATAGATCCCCGGATATTATTTTTGGCTTTTGTGAAGTAACAGTTGCTAACAATGTAGACTGGAGCCAAAGCATAGTTGCTGAATGACAGAGATACTAATTTGGTTTTACATATAATACCATCTGTCCATCTGGTGCCATAGTTATTTCTAGTTCTTTACAGTATTAGTGTCCATCCAGGTCTTACTTATTCTTATTTCTTTGTCTGCCTCTTCCACTCTTAATCTTCAGTCTCTGAGGCTGCTTTTCTAACCTCTGACATATGTAACTAATATTGTTTTTTTTCCAGGAAGCTTCTCTGTACAGTACAATTTATTCTTACATAATGTATTTCATACAAAGCATCACAAACTGATTTACAGAGAGTTAAGAATCTTAGTTTCCTGAGAGGTTTTTCATTTGATTCTTCCCTAGGGCTGTGCTCTGCATCAGAGATCTTTGCTGGTTTTATGGTCACTCTGGCTCGCATGTCTTTCCCAATGGGAAAGAAAGGTAGTTTCTCCTTCATTTGCAGTAATCAAATCCAAGACAGGATACCTTTCCAAAAGATGCAACCTAGCTCAAACTCCAGTTGTGGGCTTGATATGGCAATTTCTGCTGGAGATACTGTGGCCTAGGTAATGTTGGCAGTCAGACAGATAAGAGGTCACATCATCTGTACTTAAAATCTAAGTGAGCGTCTAAAAATTCAGCCTCTAATGACAGGACTTTAAAACATGCTTTTTGCATGTCCTCCAAACAGATCCCAACAATAGTTGGAAGCCCCACACTGAATCTACTGATGCTTCCTTATGCTGGCTAAAACTGCTCAGTTACAAAAAAGAAAACTGCAGTATAAGCAGTATAAAAAGATGGGAGTAAAAGTAATATACTTACTACTTCTACTCTTGTATAAGTAATATACTTATTACTTGTATACTTCAGACCAGTACTCTTAGATTGGTACTTCAACATATAAATGCCTTACCTTGCAAGTTTTGTAGTACTATATTGATATTAAGTTTTAAGTCTACTCCTAAAAAGTAAATTGCAAAAGCTGTTTCTAAATGTCATCAAGATGATAAAGAGCAAATATTGAACATTTACATAGGAAGCTGCCATCATGACTGTGATGCTATAAAGGAGGACACATGGAATTCCAATTCAGTTTGAATGCATTACAAACCTGACACTTTTTTTTGTTGTTGTTCCAACTCTAAGGAAATAGATGATTAAAAAACACCTAGGTTAGTTTAATGCTAGTTGAAAATAATTAAATATAGCTTGCTTGAAACATTATTTCAAGTTTTTTTTTCTCTTTTTACCTATATCTATATCTTTATCTTGCATTTTTAATTTCTGATGTATAATACTACAGTGTATTGACCTCTGAATATTATGATAAAATAGCAGGTCTTATTTAGAGATCTCAGTGCTTAGTACCACAGTTATGAAAATACTACAGGATTACAAGTAGCTTTGCCTCAAATATAGGCCCAGCCTGTTCTCTGGGAGTGAACATACACTGTGAAGCAAATGTCCTTGTAAGCATAAAAGGTGCAAACTGAAAAAAACAACGCTTGTTCTTCCGTTTCTTAAAAACAAAAAAATATAGTAAGGTCACTTTTAAAAGAGGACTTAGCCAAGGGGAAATGCATACCATTCAGTACAGGACTAGATGGGTAAAATCCATAAAGATTGGTATATGGAATCTTCACATACAGACTTACTAACCTAGTGAGGAGGGCTTTAAACTAGATTCATCTGGGAAGAGTTGCACAAAAACTTAGTAAGGGGAAGCAATAGTGGAAGCTTTAGCAATTTTCTCACAGGAAAAACAGGACCATCAGTTAGATACTTGAAATGTGTATATACTAACGAGAGAAGCATGGGGACCAAACAGGTAGAATTGGAGATCCTCGTATAATCAGAGAATTATGATGTAAAATCACAAGACTATGATGTAATTTGGGTTATGCGGTTGTGGTGGGATGTTTCACGTAACTGGAGGATAGTCACAGATGAGTATGGTTTGTTCAGGAAGGAAAGGCAGGGATAAAAAGGAGGAGGTGCTGTCCTATCTGAAGGTGATGTACATGTTCTGTGGTGCAGGATCAAGTAGAAGGTAGGTAGGCCTGTTGAAAGTCCCCAGGTAAAGGTCAGAAAGGAGGGCAGCAGTGGGGATGTCCTGGTGGGCATCTGCTACAAGTCACCAAACCAGGAGGACGAGGTGGACAAAGCCTTCTTTAAATAACTGACAGAAATTTCCAAAATTGCGGGACTGGGTTCTCTTGGGGAACTTTAACTATCAGGACATCTGCTGGGAGGGAAGCACAGCAATGCATAAGCAGTCCAGCAAATTCCTTGTGTGTTAGGGATAACTTTTTGATAGAGATGGTAGAGGGGCCAACTAGGAAGGAAGCTCTTTTCAAATTGCTGCTCACAAACAGGGAGGAATTGGTTGAGAATGTGAACATGGAAGTTAGCTTGATGTTTCAGTAACACTGAAATGGTAAGGGTTCAAGATCCCAACGGGAAGAAGGAAAGCAGCAGAGTAAAGATACTGGACTTCAGAAAAGCAGACTTTAACAAAATTGGAGAACTGGTGCACAGGAACTCCTGGGAGGCAAATGTGAGGGGAAAAGGAAGTCCAAGTGAACTGAGTGTACATGAAGAATTTAAAGTTGCAGGAGTAGTTATCCTGATGCAATGGAAGAATAAGCAGTGTAACAGGAGTCCAGCCTGGCTAGACAAGAGTCTCTTCAAAGAGTTGAGACTCGTAAAGGAATCCTATAAAAAGTGGATATTTGGTCAGACTACTAAGGAAGAGTGTAAAAATATCGCATCGGCATGCAGGGAAAAAATTAGGCAGGCCAAGCCACAATTTGAGATGCAACTGGCAAGGGACATCAAAGGCCTTAAAAAAGGATTCTACAAGCATGTCAGGAGTAAGAGGAAGACCAAAGAGACTATAGGTCCCTTACGGAATGCATAACGGACCTATGCAGACAAGGTTCCTTGGGTGAATCTGATATCTTTTATTAGACCAACCCAAATAGTTGGAAAATAATTATTAAGCAAGCTTTCCAGTTCAAAAACCCTTCGTCAGGCTAAGCAAGTTTCAGCATACCAGCCCAGCTGCCGGCTTCCTTACTTTTCATTCCATCCAAGAAGAGCACACACCAACTGCTGAAACTTCCTTAGCCTGACGAAGGGTTTTTGAACTGGAAAGCTTGCTTAATAATTATTTTCCAACTATTTGGGTTGGTCTAATAAAAGATATTAGATTCACCCAAGGAACTTTGTCTGCATAGGTCCTTAGACCAACATGGCTGCAACCTACACCCCTCTAAGGGACCTATGCATATTTATGGAAGGCAACCTAGTTATCGATGATGCAGAGAAGTCTGAAGTATATAATGCCTTTTTTGCTTCAGTCTTCACAAACGGGGGCAGCTACCAGATGATGAGTGCAGTTGTCGGCAAAGATGAGGAAGGAGATAAACTGTTTGAAGGGGAATTATTGTTCAGAATTCAAACAAAGATAATGTATTTTTATAAACAATAAATTGTTGATGTTCCTATTCTTTAAAGATTTTCTTAATAGATAAAATGTGGAATATAAATAGAAATTTTACAGAATCATGTAGTGGGGTATTTAAGGATTGATCCTTCTGGAAAATAACCACTTGGTTCTGGAGTGTTTCAGAAATTATTCTGAAATGACAGCTGAATTCCTGTTCCATAATGAAATCTCTTTTAATTCTAGATTCCACAAATGCCTGTTTTTATTACATTTTTGTTCAATTATTACTTTCAGAAAGGAGGTTTCCAAGGTAATCCATTCTTCTATTCCATTTCATTCATGTTTTTATAGTTACCAGGTTTTAGCTATTCTACCTGTTCTGTTACAGGAACATTCATCAGATTTTTCAAATTTCTTTGTAACTATGTCCTGAAATTTTTTGTTCAATATTCTGCAAAGCTCAGTCAAGTTCTAGATCTTTGTGTTCCTTGAGTTACCCTGAGACGAGGTCCAATATGCAGTTCTACACAACTGTGTTAAGTAACAACTCCATCAGGTAGATCCAGAGATATTTACCTGGAGTTTTTCAATGTCTATCCTGGCGCAGTTGAAAACATGGGAAATTAAAACTGTAAATGTAACACCTTTCCTTTTTTTTGGCATCTTGAGAAGCTGCAGCTCCAACTATCAGTGCTGGGAAATGCAGCTGCTTCTGGAAGGCCTGTACTGCGTGTGACAAGAATGAATTCACAGCATGAAAGAGGTTGGAAGAAAGACAAAGGGTATGACAGCATACAAAAAATAAAAGGCTGGAAAAAATGGACAAGATGTTAATTAATTATTTGTCTTTTCACCCTCATTCTCAACTATATACTGTTCATTAAACTAGTCACTGAAGTGTATAGAAATGGAAAATAAGCTGCCAAAAGCTGAGATCAATAAAGCATTCAATTAAAAAAAGACCTTTCCAGCACTTGGCACCAAAGGGGCATAGAAAAGTTTATCAGGCTAACAAGGGTCTGAAATGGGTCAAGATATGGGATACAGGGACTTTTCTATCTGGGGTCAGGTATCTAAATCAATTGCAGGTTAGTAGTAGCCAAAAAAATCATCACCATCTAACCACGTTGTTCAGCGATGATTTGTGAAGTAATTCTGGTAGCCCCATTCTAGCTTTACATCAAAAGTTGTCACAGGTGAGGATGCTCTCAGGCTCCTTTAAGATTTTATTCCAATATCGGCCAATTTTAGTTCCCCAGGCTGCATTTGCCTAGCTTGGTTAATTAATTTATTTATTTGTCACTCCTGCGTTTCTCACGATTTAAATTAAAATGGCATTTTCACTCTCTTCTATTTTCCTCTTCAATAAGGACAGATGTATTTTATGTGAATTGGGAGGTTTGGTTCTAGAGGTAGCTAAAATATTTCAGTTTGTAGTATTCTTTTTTAAATCTTTGTTTTTTATTATTATAATGTTAGTCCTTTCCACAGAACTCACTATGAATCAGTGTTACATATGCATTTCCAAAGGAAGAAAAGGTACGGTTTTGGAAGCAGACACATTCTTCCTAAACCCAAGTTTTAAGTAATTTCAATAACAAAGAACCTATTTCCAGGAATTTAAATATGTTTGCCTGAAACAAATTCCTGGTTAAGAATTAAATATATTTTGCTTTTAATATGATCAGCAAAAATCCCAAATTATGTAGCAATCTGAGCTTCTGAGAGTTAAGTTTGGAGAAGCATCTATAGCATATTGTGAGTCTAAAATGTTAAAGAATCTTTACGTTTTTGTGCAAATTTGAAAGGCGGTATATTCTAGTGCAGAAGGCACAGAACGGAATGTCAGGAATGCTGGGTTCTATTCCCTATTTGCCACTAACTTTCTTTTCCATCTTAAAATGAGTTCCTCTCTTTCATCTTAAAATGTTTACTTAACTGTCCTTTGGTACTTTTTGTTTAAAAAAAAAAAATAGGGGTTTTGTAATACTAATAAATAATAGCTAAAATGTATAAAGTTATAATAGACTCTTTCCTCCTTCCCCTTTTTTCTTGCAATGTTCTACTTCCTGGATTTTCCCAAAATATGACCTCACTGAATCCACTAGTAAAAAACAATGGAACAATGCAACAACAAAAATTATAAAGTAACTCAATTTAATTTGGTTCTACTCTTTTGATAGCTCACTTTATAAAAAAAAATTAACTTTTGCACACATTACCTTACTGGGTTTTTTTAATCCTGAGATTTAATACATTTTAACTATATTATTGGCCCTTTCTTTTGGCATAAATCAGTGGAAAATAATAATGATGTTGTTTGTTTTCCATAGCAGACTTTTTTCAAAGTATAAGTGCTTGTACAGCTCCTCAGGAACACACAGCATTATTTCTTTCTGTTTTATGCTCTGCAATACTTGTTGTTCAGAACTTATAGAAGTGTTTGTTGGTTTCGACAGTGCAATACTTCCTTTATAAGATGAATGATAATTAAGCAATAGATGCACATCAAGAAGAATGATTATTATGAGATGCATGCATACTTTTGGGTGCTTTGGGAGGTACAAGACTCAGAACAAAGAACTTTAACCATTCAGGAAATATTGATAATAACATCTGTTTAAGTTTGTTGTTAACTTTATTAATCTTTTATAAATTTGTGCAATCAGATAGCTAATGTGTCTTGACTCATATGGTTATAATTAGAATAGGATGAATACTGGAAAACTGTATCTGGGAATAATAATTTGAGTAAAAATTGCCAACATTTGCCATGAATATTTTTTGCAACTAATGGTTCATCAAGTTCTACTTGCAACTGATTTCAAGACTTTAATTCAGATGTTACCTTTCTTGATGGCCTTATTACATTTTATTAATTATGTTACACTATCCCAGACCATGGGTAGACTGTACAAATACAAACATGTGCAGCTGGTCTGCTTATACCATGTACAGTAATTGCTGTCTCCTTTTTGCCTGATCATTTGAGAAGGTGGTTATATCTTACCGTACAATAGCTGTGAACAGAGTACAGGCAGTCCTCGACTTGCAATGTTTTGAGTTACAATGTTTCGCACTTACGTTTATAAATTGACACCCTGTTTCAACTTTACAACGGCAGTTTTGACTTTACAACACTTGATCCAATGAGACGCCATGCCAGTGAACAAACTTGCTACATTGCTCATCTCCTTGGAGAACATCTGTCCAAAATTCCTTGGACGCTTTCTTTAAGAAAGCAGACAAGACTTCTGAGAAGACTCCAACCAAGAGCCCTCCAAAAAGTCCAACCAAGAGCCTTTCAAAAAGTCCAGCAAAGTCACCTCAAAGAAGTCCTTCCAAATCGATATGATTGCTATTTACAATATAAATACATTAATGTAGCTATATTACTCATCTATAATTGATCAAGTACAAAATTCTGGGGTATTTTTGGTGGAAATAGGTTATCGGGCCTTGGTTCAGGAACCAATCCCCCATTTATAATATTGTTTCTTACGAGAAAATTGGTTCCGAGTTGCAATGTTTGAATTTAAGATGCGGTTTTCAGGAACCAATTGTGTTGTAAGTCTGAGGACTGCCTGTATCTTCAACAAGTGTTAACTCTTGGCACTTCTGTAGTAAAGACACACAGACAGCCTTCAGCTACCTAATGGAGAAAAATACAGAGATTGTCATGGAACCCACCCATGGGAGAATAATGCAGGCTCAGTTGAGGCTAATTGTTCCTCCAGGAAGGAAACACAGGAAACTTTAAAAAGACAAAAGACAGTTTCATGTCTCTTTTGGCTTGGACTGAACTGGAAGCTTGACTCGCTGTTGAAAAGCCAAAATGCTTCTTGAATGAAACTGCTTTTGGTTATTTTGATTACTTCCATGTACCCAGTCTGCTGGGTTGTTTCTGCTAAAACCTTTGCTTATGTGGCCTGTAACAGAGGTCTTGCAGAATGTAGGGAAGGTTGACACATTGGAGACTAAGTGGTTCAGAGAAGCATAAGCATTTGTAGGCAACAACTTACTTCACTGGATGCTATATGACAAAGTAGGCTTTTGCCTGTGAAAGTTTATGCCTCTCTTAGTTAGTTGCTATCCTGCCCTGCTTGGCTTCAGATTAACACAGCTAACTAACTGCCTCTCCCTGTAATAGATGTCTGTTTGCCCAGAGTTAGTTTCAGTGCACTAACAGATATTGCTCTATAATTTCAGTTATCAACCATAGAGTCTAAAGCCCCCATGCCAAGTACCTTCTGAGTCATTGCTCAGTAGCTGACTTCTTGAGACTAATCTTTGCTACTGACCTCCCTGCAAAAGCTTTTACTTGCAAAGTAGTAATGTGTTCCTCATTCTTTATACCATAAACAAAATTCTCAAATAAAGTACTCCCAGAAGTGAAAGTATGAAGCAGGAAGGAAAAGGCTTAATTGTCAAGCATCAGTAAACTAAAGTTTAATTGCTGGCACTTACTAAAACAAACAAGAGATGTCTCTCTGGAGCATCCCAACATTTTTATCACAGCCTTGAGGATCAACATATTGTTAGAGAGAACCAGTATTAACAAAAGAGATGAGGTGATATGTACCACAGTATTGAATCTGAGTGGGTTACTTTAAATGATTAAATAAAGGTAGTAATAGGAAGAAAGGGATAATAAAGAAGGGGAGGAGCATGGATGGATGAATGAGAGGAAAGTATGGGGCAAAACATCCACACCAGAGGACAGGCAGGTTATCCAGGCTGACCTGGACAGGCTCAGCAAGTGGGCGGACGAGAATCTGATGGTGTTCAACGCTGATAAATGCAAGGTTCTCCACCTTGGGGGGAAAAAAACCCACCGCATCCTTATAGGCTCAGCAGTGCTATGTTGGCTAGCACTATGGAAGAAAGAGACTTGGGGGTCATCATTGACCACAAGATGAACATGAGCCTGCAATGCGATGCTGCGGCTAGTAAAGCAACCAAAACACTGGCTTGCATCCATAGATGCTTCTCAAGCAAATCCCGGGATGTCATTCTCCCCCTGTACTCGGCCTTAGTGAGGCCGCAGCTGGAGTACTGTGTCCAGTTTTGGGCTCCACAATTCAAAAAGGATGTGGAGAAGCTTGAGAGAGTCCAGAGAAGAGCCACGCGCATGATCAGAGGTCAGGGAAGCAGACCCTACGATGACAGGCTGAGAGCCCTGGGGCTCTTTAGCCTGAAAAAGCGCAGGCTCAGGGGTGATCTGATGGCCACCTACAAGTTTATCAGGGGTGATCACCAGCATCTGGGGGAACGTTTGTTCACCAGAGCGCCCCAAGGGATGACGAGGTCGAATGGTCACAAACTACTTCAAGATCGTTTCAGGCTGGACATAAGGAAGAACTTCTTTACTGTCCGAGCCCCCAAGGTCTGGAACAGCCTGCCACCGGAGGTGGGTCAAGCGCCTTCATTGAACACCTTCAAGATGAAACTGGATGCTTATCTTGCTGGGATCCTATGACCCCAGCTGACTTCCTGCCCTTTGGGCGGGGGGCTGGACTCGATGATCTTCCAAGGTCCCTTCCAGTCCTGATGTCTAAGAAAGTAGAAAAGTTAAAAGACGTGTAGAGAAGGTGACATATCTATCCTTTTCAACTGTGGCATATCTTGTATAACTTCACAGGAGGAAATAAATTCATGTTGATTTTTATTGTTTCTCAGGGCATGATCTTCATTATATATACTAAAGAACTCTCCTGCTTCTACTCACTTGGAAGAAGAGGGATGGAGTCTTTAAAGTGAAACATAATTATCATTATTCATTGTTTTGTTGTAACCTGTAAAGTCATCTAAAAACTGTTAAAAAAGACTAATATGTTAAAAAAAAAAAAGATGTCAGAAATAAAAAACAGATTATATAAAAATAAACCAAATTAGTTAAATTTTACTCAAGAAGACAAAAAGAAAAATAATTAGACACATGAAAGTTAAATCTTATCTGTGCCAGAGGTCTGTTCTTTGCCACTAAAGAGAAGGAAGACAAAGATGATCAAATCATCTTTGTGCTCCTTCAGTTATCACAGCTATGAGTATCCAATTTGGATCCCAACATAATTTAGAGTAATATGAAGCAAATTGTCAATTACGCCTAGTGGCAATTATTTCCAAGAAGACGTTCAAGAGGCAGAGATTTCTGGACTACAGCATTGCTCCATATACCTTCTGCTCCTCCTTAAGACAGCTTAGGGGTAGGCACAAGAAGTGTGTGCGCGCGTACGTGCAGGAGAGGGAAACCCAAAATGACCAGGTTAGCCAGATGCTGAAGAATCATAGGGCAGCCAGATGTTGGTGAGGCTCTGCTTAGAATTTGAGGTCAAGGTATTTCTGTAGCTGACACCATCTGCAAAGAATTGGGTGATATTTATTCTGTTAAAAAAGAACAAGTTACTTATTAAGTGTAAAAGAATTAATCAATAAATTGTTTGTTTATGGCTTTACAGATTCAAATCTCTCCAACACAGGCCTAAGCAATCAAAAAGTGACCATGAAAGTCAGCAAGCATTTATGCAAGCATTGAAGGCTATGCTGGTCTGACTACATGTCATCTTCTTAGTCTTCTAACCTATCCTCGTGTATGTCTTCAGGCTTCATCTTGTGAAAGAAGATAGTTGTTTCATGCATTATTTGAACTCAAAACTTAACTTCTCATCTGGTGTCACTTACCTTTATATAAACATCATAAGTCTAATAGAAGAAAGTAAATCTTAATAATACAATTTGTTTTATGAAAAGCAAACTGTTCCCACACAATTTGTGACTAATAATAGTTAAACAAAATTATTTTTATTTTGTTATCTGCACCAGCTGTCTTCTCAGTAGACCACTTAATACAGACCCATTTCTGTAAGTTATGGTAATTTGGAAAATACAAATCAACAAAAACCAGGATGCTAACATTTGATGCTGACATTTCTCAAATTGTGCTGTGTTCATTTGGGCTATGCGAAGCTTCGGGTGCTGATTCGATTCGGAGGAGATTTGGTCCGATTTCTCCTTAAGACAGCTTAGGGGTAGGCACAAGAAGTGTGTGCGCGCGTACGTGCAGGAGAGGGAAACCCAAAATGACCAGGTTAGCCAGATGCTGAAGAATCATAGGGCAGCCAGATGTTGGTGAGGCTCTGCTTAGAATTTGAGGTCAAGGTATTTCTGTAGCTGACACCATCTGCAAAGAATTGGGTGATATTTATTCTGTTAAAAAAGAACAAGTTACTTATTAAGTGTAAAAGAATTAATCAATAAATTGTTTGTTTATGGCTTTACAGATTCAAATCTCTCCAACACAGGCCTAAGCAATCAAAAAGTGACCATGAAAGTCAGCAAGCATTTATGCAAGCATTGAAGGCTATGCTGGTCTGACTACATGTCATCTTCTTAGTCTTCTAACCTATCCTCGTGTATGTCTTCAGGCTTCATCTTGTGAAAGAAGATAGTTGTTTCATGCATTATTTGAACTCAAAACTTAACTTCTCATCTGGTGTCACTTACCTTTATATAAACATCATAAGTCTAATAGAAGAAAGTAAATCTTAATAATACAATTTGTTTTATGAAAAGCAAACTGTTCCCACACAATTTGTGACTAATAATAGTTAAACAAAATTATTTTTATTTTGTTATCTGCACCAGCTGTCTTCTCAGTAGACCACTTAATACAGACCCATTTCTGTAAGTTATGGTAATTTGGAAAATACAAATCAACAAAAACCAGGATGCTAACATTTGATGCTGACATTTCTCAAATTGTGCTGTGTTCATTTGGGCTATGCGAAGCTTCGGGTGCTGATTCGATTCGGAGGAGATTTGGTCCGATTTGGTGGCCAAATCTCCTAATCCAAATCAAATCGAGGGACTAATTAAAAGTTCTGAATCGATTTGAAGCTCTTTGACTCTTCTGAAAAGAGTCAGAGAGCTTTGATGATTCAGGCAGCCCCCGGTGGCTGCAGCAGGGAGCTGCAGCTGGATTCCATGCTGGTAAGTAGGGATGGGGGGCTGAAGGGGAGGGGACCATGGGGTCCCATTCCCTGCCTTCTCCCCCAGCCCCCCATGGCTGCCCTGCCCACCCTGGCTTCCAGCCCTTTAAAAAGTGCCCCACTCACCAGGTGTTGCCAGGTGGGGGGACAATCCCTGCTATCCCCCACTGCCCCATGCTGTATGGGAGGGCTTTGAATGAGCTCCCTTGCTCCCCCAGTACCCCCCCACAGCTACCCTGGCCGCCCCAGCTCTGGCCCTTCAAGGAGAAAAAACTAAAAACAACTCTGACCCTGGCTTCCAGCCCTTTAAAAAGTGCCCCACTCACCAGGTGTTGCCAGGTGGGGGGACAATCCCTGCTATCCCCCACTGCCCCATGCTGTATGGGAGGGCTTTGAATGAGCTCCCTTGCTCCCCCAGTACCCCCCCACAGCTACCCTGGCCGCCCCAGCTCTGGCCCTTCAAGGAGAAAAAACTAAAAACAACTCTGGGACTCTCCACTCCTGCAGTGGCCTTGGGGCTTCAGGGGCTCATACAGAGCCCCCCATGCACTGCAGGGCAGCAGGGATTGCCCCCCGTGGTGAGCTGGGGGGGGGCATTTCTTGTTTTGTTTTTTTCTTAAAGGGCTGGAGCTGCTGCAGGCGGAGCAGCCATGGAGGGGCTGGGGAAACAGGGAAGCCTGGGGGACTCATGCAGATCCCCCCATGCAGTGGGGCAGCAGGGATTCCCCCCCCCCCACCCCCACCTGGCAGCATCCAGAGAGTCAGGGCTTTTTTTTCCCCAAGTGCTGGGAGCTGGGGTAGTCAGGGCAGCCATTGCTGGGCTGGGAGAATGGGCAGGGGGTGGGGCCTGGGTGATTCAGAGTTTCGACAATTCAGCTGCTGCCGAATCTCAAAATCAGATTCAGCTGAATCGATTCAGGACAGTGATTAGAATCACCAAATCGAATCACTGTTCCCCAAATTGGCCGAATCCAAAGGGAATACTAGCTGCTTCACACAGACCTACTGTACATCTGATAAAAGTAAGCCTTGTACTACGATGATTTAAAAACCTCACAGTGCCTGGCAATAACTGGTCACAGAAAAAAGAAATGGAAACACAGAACAAGCATCACATTCCCAGCTGGAAGTGCAAGATAGAGCTCCCAAATAGAGGACTTAGCAGATCTCAGGTGGACACTAGACTTGATTTGGTCTGTTTATGTTGCAGCCTTAGCAAAATGAAATTATCACTGGTACATTTTACTAATTTAAACTCAATTTATAAATTTCTGTATTTATTAGGGGTTATTTTCACATTTAACTTGAACAAAAACTTATCACCAAATTAAATGTGCAGCAATCTTAAATATTAGCTGTTGTTTGCCCTATATGAAACATTGTAAATGTGGATCAAGGAAGTTCTCTCTCACTTCCTCATTAGATAACACCAAACCTATACATGTAGAATGCCCCGCTTAGTCTTCTTTAGTTTTACATATCACCCATATTGATTTTTTTTCTTTGTGAATGAGCCTGTCATTTAGTGGTTGTGAAAAACATTAGATTGACAACCCCAGAGAAGACAGTAATGTTTCTACTGTATTTATTCAACTATAACATGACCCTGTCCCCCCCAGTAATTCGATTCTATATATGGAAAATTTATAAATTTGTTATAATTTTCCAGGTATAGATTCAAATTATTGGAGGTTTGTCTTGAATTTGTCCCCTTCCCATTACTACAGCAGGGAAAATAAATCAGGGGGAAGGCCGCCTTACCCTCTGTCCTCCCGAGATTTTTCCCCCTGCAGCCCATTCCCCTGCTTACTGTCAGTTCCTGCTTTCCCTGAGCACATGGAAATGAGGGGCAAATTTGAAAACAAAGGTTTTGACAAAAACATGCCTGTAATAATTTGCACGTTTTATTGTCACGCTCAGTGTTGGTTGCATGTAATCAACTTCATAGTTGATTTCCATTACTGAGCTGCTTTTGGCAGCAGTTTAATGATAGGTAATGTATTTAATGTGAACAGGAGAGGAATGTATACTATGATACTCATATGCTGCTCTTGAAGTCAGCCTTGCACAGTGTCAAATTAGTCAGAAAGTGCACAGATTCCTGAATAGTGACATAATGTTAGTGTTTCCTTTTATGAGAATGTAAGATAAGGAGATTTTCCCCTGTATTGTTTGGGGGGAAAAAACTTCATCTTATATTTAAGTAAATATGGTATTAATTCATGCATTTTGTCTTATAAAGACATAAAATAAAAGAGTGCCTATCCATAGATTTATGCACTCTTTACAATATTTAATTTTACAATTATTGACCCATGTAAATCAAACATGGATAGCAATGCTGTCATCTTCCTTAAGTTCACTTGCAAGGTACTCAGTTCTTTTCTGAGGGAGGGGCATGGGTATTATCTCAAGACATGAGAATATATTTGGTCTTTGGCCTGTCTTCTCCCCCAAAATTACCAACCTATTATGTGGCATTTGGATTTAGAATGGGTATGAAAAAAATAATGTAATATAAAGCTGTGAGTGATACACTGACACTCCTAAATATTCCAGCATTCTTCCCAGCCTGTCCAAAAATGTTGACAAAGACTTTGTCATAATGAAGGTCATGTGCTGCAAGGGTAGGAAACATCATTATTAGCTCAGTCCAATTACTACTTTTTGGTACTTTAGGAGTCTGTTTTAAATCCCATCATCTTTCCTTTTACTTTAATGGGACATGAATCAGCTATTACTGCTGATGACCATATATTTAGTACATATACTTTTTTTCTAACAGACAGAATAGTTTTCATCAGTATTTTCCCAAATGTCACTAATGCTGTTCTTCACAGCAAACACTTTTTTTTTTTTAATTTTGACCAAGAGGAGAGAAGTGCACACTGGAAAGAGTCTGTATCTCTGGATCCTATTCCTCTATGGTTATAGTTTCCACTGTGTATAAACCAATAAAATGTCCATCTAAAGGCTGCAAAGATATGCTGATAAATAAATGGCTTGTCAGTAATAGGAAACTGCTTAGAAATTCTTCTGTCCTGTAATAATCATGCACTTGGAAAATAACCATTTGTTGTCAACTGTTTCACTATTACTTCATTCCCTATACACGTAATCAAAAGATAATCTGGACTGTCTTCAGATGCATATAATCAAAAGGGCCAAATCCTTATCTGATGTAAACTGATATAGCTTGATTACAATTGAGATGCATCTGCTCACATGAGCTCTAGATGGGGAACTTATTTTTACATTCTCCTTGCTTTTGCCTTGCTTTTGGTTGCTGAGATCCTCTCTCAAGAGTGGGTTGATCACAATCGCAGTGGGTATTACTCTCATTGCATACAATATAACACATTACCCTGGGAAACAGGTTGGAAGCAGCAGTGTTCCATTTGGATTCAGAAATTCCCAGGCAGTTCAGTCACCCAGCTGGATATATATTCCATTGGAGATGCCCAGAAAAACATCTGGAAAGGGAATCCTTGTTTATATTCAGTGTTTTTAACAGTCATTTTTTGTGTTATTAAATTTACCTTAGTATTGTTCATAAGCATGTCTTTCCAAATTATTTTTAAGGCAATAGGATTCCAATTATTTAAATAGCTTCAGCAGTTCTAATTTAATTTGGATATGTGGAAATTCCTAGAATTGGGACCAAGACATAGGATGAACTATGGCAGCTTATTAGTTAGGACAGGTTGTGTGCTGGAGTTTGTATATTAGGGTTCCAGTAACTGAGATCCCACTATACCTTGATTGCCTATGTTTATACAGAGAGTGAGAGAGGGATATATGCACTTTTAAAAATGCAGATACTTGGCTGAATTACACAGCTAAAGAATGGAAGGTCAGTGTCAAATGGTGTAGGTCAGCACAACTCTGACTGAAGCCAAAAGAGCTACACCACCATTTTACAGAAGCTGAAGACTTGCACAGGAATTTTTAATATTTATTGGGCAGTGATAAAGTATGAAAAATAAGTCTGTTTGATCATATGGAGTTACTGGATTATAATCATGCCCCCATGGCCATGGGACTTGCTGACCAGAAGATACTCAACCCATTAAAACACAAAGATCTCTATAAACACTAACATCGTTACACTATTCAGGAATCTGTACACTTTCTGACTAACTGAACACTGTGCAAGGCTGACTTCAAGAGCAGGATATGAGTATCATACTCCATGTTCCTCTCTTGTTCACCTTAACTGTGCACATAGATTTTTTAAAAATATGCATTCTTAGCACAGCTGACAGCAATTGCTCCTTTCAGAGCAGTTAGGTACTATTGTGTAACCACATAATAATATTGTTAAAGAACTTATATGTTCAACGGAGTGCCTCATTTTCCCATAGGAACATGCAAAATCTCAAAACTACACAGGGCCTTTCTACTGACTCCATTCCTTTTGGAATCCAGTAACATAAGAAGTGGCTTGTCAGCTGTGCAGTACATTTCTCCCTAGGCACAATTTATAGGCATGCTCTCAGATCCCTAGAATCTCTGCAGTTTGATTCCTATTGCAAATAGACTTTATGCCTGTGACATATGCAAAAAAAGTACAAAGTGTATTTTGTATTATTTAAATACTTCCATTGCATAAACATTTACTTGAGCCTTGAAGGTTCCCTGTAAAGTTGAATAATTTGAGTGTAGTAGCAACAGCTATACAGAAGCCAGTAATCTTACCAATATCTGTTTAAAACTGATTAAATCATATCTATGCTATCATAAATCACAACTTTAAATAGAAGCTACTTAAAACCTGAACAGCACAAACATAGGCAGCTGCTTGAAACAAGGTTGGTAGAGCTAAAATTAGCCTCACCAGCAATGAATTATCTCCTTGGATCATAGATGCAAATTTGCATATGATTCAGGCATGTGTTTCATATTTCCCCTTCACTGTGCCACCCCCTTCCTGTGATCATGCAAGTCACTGAGGGCTTAAGCCTCAGCTGCTTCTAATAAATACTGGGTGCCAGCAAAGGGAAGAGGCTGTAAAGAAGCTATTTATTGCTTTTCTGTGTTGGAGGTGGTTTTATGCTTTCCTTGTTTTCCAAGTGCTAGTACAATTTTAGTAGAATTGCTTTATGTCAGTGAATTTTGACCTCTAAAGTTTGGTCTACTGTAGGGCACTTTATTATAGCACCGTAGAACTTTGGTTATACTACTGTACACTGTACTTCCTGCCTACCTATACCCTGAGCTAGCATTTGGGTAGGATAGGTGCTCACTGTGTTAGCTTTAGACAGCTAGGGATTTGCTGAAATCATAAGAGCCCCTAACTGACCATTTGTGTGAGCTTTTCTAAGCCCTTTGTTCTGCCCCCATACTGGCAAGAAGCAAGAGTTTGAGCAAGGGTCTGGTGTTCAAAGCATCTGATCATTTTAAACATTGTTGTATCTGTTGCTTGGCTCCATTCATTCCAAACCATCCCTACTAGAGGAAGTATATTTGTCTACTTTCTATTTTCTTTGTGGTTTACATTATCATTAACTACAAAAAAATAGATTGCATGCTACTTACATCAGTCTTCAACTTCAGGATCTTAATGTGATCTCTCAGTATTATCTAGGAATTGCACAAATAAGTAGCTATTCCTAGAAAGATAATTCTAAGTTTTCTAGCTGAAAACTTTATAGTCTTCAATTCCCACCTGTCCTGCTTAAGATCCTAGGGATTTTTCTACTCCAAAACTATTGGAAGGAAGTCAAGTGTGCCTAGGCCTTTCTGTTCAAATTTGTGGATGTTAAAACCACCCTGGGCCTTTTCCATCACTGGAAGCATGGTTGAACAAAGGGAAGAGAGCCTAGATTCTTCTTTTGAAAATGTTCAAATGGACAAGGAAGAAACCTACAGAAAGTAACAGTTGAGATTTAAGGCCCTGGCAAGGCAACCTTGAAAGAAGAAGGATGAAAGTAGGTATACAGAGTAAGGGATCCTTACCTTAAAAGGTATTCTTAAAACAGTAGGTTAATTATGAGCAGGGTGGCAACCAGGACACCACCACTTCGAGTGCACAGTTGTCTTGGGGGTGGGGGGTGGGGTGTACAAAAATAACAGCTGCTGCTGCTGCTGCCTTGTAGCAGTTGTGCCATCACCAGCTTGAGAACAGACAATGCCCCCTGTGCCACTGCCATCCCAAGTGCAGAACTGCCCAGTTTCACCTCTAAGAGCCACAAGAGTTGCATGTGTGCTGTGGCAGGAGGGGAGATTGATTCAATAGTGCATTACATCCCATTACAGTAGAGGGGGCCAAATTAGGGCCCTCTTTCCTCATTTCATGGCATTTGCAGACAATATTTCAGGGATGATCATGACTTTGGAGGACAACACAGACTCCAATTCTGTCTGAAAAGCTATGAGAGTGTCTTGCGGATCTGATTTAGTCCTTGTGAAAGTAGAAGCGAGGTAGCTGGCTGGCGGTGATAGGCCAAACTCCTTCTTTATAAGATCTGCAGAACACAGAGGTCAGGAGAAGCTGAAAATAACAAAGCTGGCAATGGTGTG
>NW_005842570.1:169613-169905 GCF_000455745.1 Alligator sinensis | reverse complement strand
GGAAAGATGTGCTCCTGGCAGCAGAATTCCTGAAGGGACTTGGATTTATGTAGATAGCTCTGCGGGCCTGGAAACTTGGGCACAGAAAAACTAGGTGACCTTGGTATGTTAAACCCAGAGAGGGTTTGAGGTGTCTGCTGGAGAGCTGAGATGTGTCTTTTTTTCTATTTAAGTGGAACAAGTGGTTTAGCCTTGAGCTATGCTGCAGCAGGTTCAAGGCCTACTTGGAGAACTGGTAACCCAGGAGCCCACAGACTGAGAGCAGGGCCCAGTAAGGGGTCCAGGAGCCTAG
>NW_005842570.1:149554-169603 GCF_000455745.1 Alligator sinensis | reverse complement strand
AAAGACTGAGACCTGAACTAGAGGGTTCATATGCCCAGGGAAGGGCTGAGTTGGGCCAGAGTGGCCTAAGAAGGACTAGAGGGTCTCCAAACCCAGGAAAGGGCTGAGAGCCAGATCAAGGGGTTCACAAGCTCAGAGGAGGGGCTGCATGTGTGACTAGGAGGGCCAGGAGTTCAGAGGGAGACTGTGTAAGGGGGGTCTGAAGGGCCATGGAGGCCGAGTGTATAAAGAGGCAACATCAAAGGGAGAGAACACCTGCGAGGCTTGGAGGGTAGTGTAGGGGAGGAATGGAGCCATGAAATTTACCTTTAAGGCTACAGGTTTTTGGCAGGCCGAGAGGGCCTACTAACCTGGTGGGGGGCAGGACTGTGACTAAGGGTACTCAGGAGGGGTCCAGTGGTGATTGAGACCAGTATCAGGCTCAGTTAGGGCCTCCCTTACACAATCTTCAAAAAGTTCAAGGCATAGTGGGCGAATGATCAAGGGAGGGCTACAGTCAAGCCTGAGCCAAGCAGAGGCCTCATGGCAACCAGGGCGTCACAGCTGCCCCCATGGCCATGAGCCTGCCACAGGAAGTAACCAGACTGCCTGGTGACAATTTATAAATATCTGTATTCCTGGGAAATAGAGGGAGGAGATGCAAGATCTGCCATGGTGTGTTTTTTACCACCAAGCAATGTGACACCCAGTTGTGTACACAGATAGAATGGTTCTCAACAGAAAGACCTCAACAGTGGAGTAGGCGGATGCCAAACACATACTTCTCAGTGGCTGTGAAGGTAAATGATGGCTGCAATGGAAAAGTAACCCCAGTTGACTTGAATCTCCTTGCCACTGGACACAAGCTTCTCCTCTATGAAGATCCGTGCAGTTGTTGATGCACAACGGCCTCCTCACATAAAATATGTCATGTACAGATTTCTCCCATTGGTCCAGCATCTACTACAATAACCAGTGCCAATAGCCATAACTTCCCTCCCTTTAGCCACCACCTGTGGCATCTTCCAGAGAATCTGCAGTTCTAAGATCGTCCTTCTTAGCCATCAGTGGACTCATCTACTACCCTTTACTTGATCCATGAGAATGATCATCCTCAACCATGAGGGATTGCCATGACAATGTTGAACATGGTCCTGTCTGAAGGTCTTGAGAGCCTCTTTTTATTTAAAAGAGGTAGAGGTGTGTGTATGAGAGCGATATCCAGTGGAAGTTCCTGCCTCATCAATTTGTTGGAGTTCTTTGAGGGTGCTAACAAGCACACAGACAAGGAAGGTCTAGCTGACATAATATATATGAACATTCAAAAAGCTTTCAACAAGGTCCTTCCCCAAAGTCTTTTTAAAATACTGCATTTTCAAGGGATTGGAAGGAAAGTTATTTTTTGGGATTAAGTGTACAAGAACCAGGGGATAGGTGGTTTTGCCTAATGGTTAGGCCAACAAGGGGAAGCAGGACCTGGGGCTGGGTCAGAGGGCAGGAGCCATTTACCAAAGTTAGAAGAAAATCCAGAAGTAGAGCTACAACACAGTCCAGGGTCAGGGTTCAGGGGTACCGAGTACCAACCTGAGGGGCAATCCACAGGGCACAGTCCAAAAACAGAGCTAAACCAGGTTCGGGAGGCATGAAAAAGAACCACAAGGAAATCCAAAACCAAGGTCCAGAAATAAACCAAAAACCAGAGTCAGGACCTAGGAAGCTTGCCGCAACAGAACGGTTGACAGACCTGCGGACACAAGGCCCCAGATCGTGATAAATGGATAGGTAATGCTCCCAGCAGCTATTGGGGTGCTTGCTACTCCTAAGCTGGGGCAGAGTTCATTATCTGGGGCTTGCTGCAGGTGTGGCTGCTGCAGTATTTGGCTCAGGCTGGCCTACCTGCTCAGAGACCCCGACAGTACTGGCTGGTCTGCCTGATTAGCATCCCTGAAAGAACTGGTTAAAAGAGAGGAAACAATGTGTAGTGCTGAATGGTCATTTTTCAGGATGGAGGGAAGTCAGAAGTAGGGTCCCGCAGGGATCTATGTTGGGCCCTATTTTGTTCAACACTTCCATCAATGACGTGAAAATGCGGTGCACAGTGAAATCTCCAAGTTTGCAGATGACACTAAATTATTCTGAGTAGTCAAGTCCCAAGCTGATGGAGAGGAGCTGCAGAATGATCTCTCTAAGCTAAGTGACTGGGCAAAAATAATGGCAAATGAACTTCAGTATTGACAAGCACAACATAATGCATGTGGGGGAAAATAATCTCAAGTATTTGTACTCAGTGCTGGGTTCCAAACTAGCTGTTATGACTCCATAAAGAGACCTTGGAGTCCTTTCAGACAGTTCTCTAAAAATGTCAGCTCAATATGCAGCGGTGATTAAAATAAGGCAATAAAATGTTGGGCATCTTTAAGAAGGGAACTGAAAACAAAACAGAGATCATCATGCCATTAAACAAATCCATAGTATGCCCACTTCTTGTATAGTCCCCACATCTCAAAGAGAATGTAGTAGAATTAGAAAAGGTACAGAGAAGAGCAGCCAAAATAATCAGGAGCATGAAGCAGTTGCCATATCAGGAGAAACTATTCAGGGGCCAGATCATGTGAAAAATGTAACTTGTGTCTGCACCCTAAAAGAGCTAGGACACCTTAGTTTGGAACGGAGAAGGGGAATGACAAAGGTTTAGAAAATCATGAAGGGTGTAGACCAAGTGAACCAGGGAACTGTTGTTCACCAGGTCACAAAATACTAGAATTAGGGGGCACCTGACTGAAATTAGTAGATGACAGGTTTAAACCTAACAAGAGAAAGTCCTTTACACACAATATGTAGCTAGCCTGTAGAAATCATTGCCAGAGGAAGCAGTGGAGACAGATAGCATAGCACTCTCATTTCTATATGCTTTCATGTTGTGAAAGTATAAGGAAATATTCCATAGCTGGCTTCTGGTTTGGTATGCTGTTATATTAGAGTATTAGTGATCAGAGGCCCCAGTTAGAGATTAGGGCCCCTTTTGAGCTAGATAGTATATACTAAATACAAAAAGACAAACAACTTACTGTTTTAGTATGTATTGAGAAACAACAGTGAGAGAGAAGACAGGAAGAGCAGCGTGGAGGACATTATTAGTGAACTGATCTTGTTTGGCAGCTGCCATCTCTGCACACAGGCTCTTAATCATTCACTTCAATTGGAATGCTCAGTGCCTCTGAAAAATCAAGTATAAATGACATCGGGTTGGGTAGCCAAAAACCAAAGAATTAAAAATGACTGGCCATTTTTGAAAATATTGGTCATCGAGTCTTTATTTCACTTTACAGATCTGTAAAATGAGGGTATGTTAACATGACTGAGCTATGTCACAGGGGTATAGTAAACCTTAATTAATGAAGATAAAGAGAGGTTAAGGTCCTTAGATAAAAAACTGATACAAGTATCATTGTTAGCGCAGCTGCAGCCTCACAGGGCACAGCAATAATATAATTCTTCTGAAGGGGTAAATAAAATAATCCAAGCATCGCTTTAGTAAAGGAGAAGTCAAATGTCTCTGTGTTTTTGTAAATCACAGAAGAATGGATTCTAAAATGGTGTTTTCTTACAGTACATTAACTTAATTTTGTTATTTGGTTCCCATTCTAGTTTGAAACAGTTAGTGCTCAGTCAGGAAAGAATATTCTACAGTACATGTACCATATAAGGTTACTGTTTATAATCAGAAATCCCCTTGAGATATCATTTCCTGTTGGCTACAATATTAGCCACTCTAGTAAACAGTGAAGTAAATAGAACTCTCTTACCTAAATTGCAAACACAGAACTTTCTAGTTTTATATATCTAAGAAAGTTGTATGTAAGGTTTTGACAGCTGACGAAAATACCTTGCATTACTGCTTTTCTATTAAGGTGGTTATTTTGTCTCTCCATGTGCACAGACACAGTGTATCTATGAAGCTGAGTGCCCACACACATGGATAGCCACACCCTTCAGAGTACTGTTACAGAGAGCATTTATCTAGAATCAGGTTAGAAATTAACTCTTGGAGTCAAGCCAAAAGCCACATACAAGTTCTGTAATGATAGTAAAAGTTTGCCTAAATACCATATATATTCAAATATAAGATAACCCTGACTATAAGATTCTATATGTGGAAAATGTATACATTTGCTATAAGCTGGGGATCCCTGCAGGATTTCTCAATTGGCTGAAGATGCTGTACGCCAGTGCAAAAAGTCAAATCTTAATAAACAGACAAATTATGGAGCCGGTAGAAGTGAAATCGGGGTAACGCAGGGTTGTCCCCTATACCCACTACTCTTCATCTGTGTGATAGAACCACTAGTAGAGTACATACAGAATGATGCCAACAGTAGAAGTCTAAATACTTCTGTCCACCTACAAGGAAGGCAGATGAAGTGCATTGCATACATGATATAAATGTGGTATATGGGGACCAACAGTCCATCAGGGAAGTGATAAAGTGTTTTCAGCTTTATGAGAAAGTGACAGGGGTGAAACTCAACATTGTGAAGAGTCCTTGTATGGTATGTGAGGAGGTTGGGAGCCTGTGAGGGATGGGGGTCATGGTGGTAAAAGAAGGGATATGGATACTGGGAGTGCATTTTAATGTAGAACTTAAAGGGAGGAAGGCATGGCAGAAAACTACAGCAAGGGTCAAGCAAAAGGTGAGACTCTGGAGTAGTCAGAAGCTAACCCTGGAAGGAAAGGTGAGGCTGGTAAAAGCTATGATCTTGCCTGCGATTTTATACACAGGACTGGTGTTTCCCCACATGAAGCACAGCCTGTGCAATACAGAGGAGGATGTGTGTGTACTTCTGAGGGTCACAAAGGGAGACTGGCACAGGATATATTATAAAACATAAGAAACACGGGGTGAAAGACACCCCAGATATGTTTTTGTTTACAATGGCCAAGTACCTAAGCCCGTGTTGTAATTTGGTGGTGAGAATGGAGTTCAAAGCAGCATGCTTTGTCAGATACGTTGGAGGAAGACTATGGAGGAAAAAGAGGAATAGGAGACTGCTTGTCCATGCAGCCATGGGCATGGTAGTGCCCTAAATGGTATCTGGTAATAGAAACTTTCCAGAGCTGATATAATTTACAGTGGACAGAACTGGGGGAAATGAAGGACCATTGCAAGATCAGCAAAAAGTGTGTCCACAAAATAAAACAACTCTGACTGGGAAACTCTTTGCAGAAAAAGTAGACGCCATCTGGAAGGAGGTGTATGACAGAGACTTTCTAAAAGAGCACCGAGAGCTAAGCTGGATGCTGGCACATAGAATTTGTAAGCTGCAACATAGCTGGCAGCTCTGCTGGACTGCAAAGTGCCCAAGGGACATGTGTACCAGGGAAGAAAAAACATGAGCACTTGTTGTGGGAATGTGCCTTTGCACAAAAGGTGTGGGGAAAGGTAAAGCAATTATACCAGCTAATAACAGGCACCAACCTGACAGCTAAAGCGGTGCAGTGGGAAGAGATGCCAAAAGCAGAAGAAAATTGAGCACGCAGAGCAAATTCTGGGGGGTTATGATGGGAACTGGTCACCTTAGCACACATACACACATGCACTCACACACACAATTGCTGCAATAGTAGTGTAGCACCGATGTTGGTTTACACCTATCTGGGGTGCTGGAGTCTGCTGTCGATGGTCAGCTTCCTCCAAGGCAATGTCTTCTCCAGAACGGGGGTCGCCTGCTTGTCCTTCTGTCTGGGTAGGTCAGGAGTTGGATGAGAGGTCACCACTAAGGGTCACGCTTCACTGCCTTTTATCCCTTCTCTGACAGACGTCTGTGATCCCCCAGAATCATCTTGGCTGCCCAATCCAGACATCACTGTCCCTCGTTGGTCTTGAGTAGTGCATGACAGCTGTTAGTCACAGTTACTGGGGGTTCTGCCCAATGGTGCAGTTTTGGGAGTCCACCCTTGATTTGATTGACTCAATGGCTATGTCCCTTGCAGGTTTCAGGTGGCTTGATTAGCTTAAAATGGCTTGTAGAGTTTTGTAATGGTAAGGTCCACTGGCTAGGCTTTTGTCAATTAACAGCCAGAGGCTCTTGCTTTGTCATTCAGTTATCTACTGATTCATCCATACTCACATTCACTCAGGGGGACCAGCCCAGTACAGCAATACAGTTCCAGTGATTACAATTCCAATGCATTTTTATAATACTTTTAGTAATACAAGGTATGACTTACTCTAAAGAATAAATTAGTTAAAAGTTAAAAGGTATAAAACATAAAATACAGACTATCAGGGCAACGATGAGACAGATGAAATATTCAAAAAATGCACTGTGAGAAATATATAAAAATGCAATGTGAGGAAGTGAGGATCAAAGGCCACTGGGGACAGTAAGTGAGTTAGGTTAGATGTAGTCACATAGACTGATTTAGTATAAAACTTTAGACAGATATGGGAAGTTTGCTTTAGGAAATAGGTCTCAATCAAAGAGGGAATGTGTTTACCAGGATATATTTACAGTCATGTTTTCAATGCACCTTGCCTTTTCTTGTCCCTTACAGGCTTTCCTTTGAAGTGGATATTTTAGTTCTTTTGTTTTCTGTAGTGACACTTATCTCAATTGATAGGTAGGTGTAGTTTGTAGGTTTCTCCTACAGAAAGTCACTTCAGCCTTTCTGGCTTGCTCCGAGTCTTGCCACATCTATGCAATGTGTGCGCTAGGTCTCTGCCCATACTTTCAAGGAGAAAGAAATGCACAAAATGGGGAAGGGGTGTAGGCAAGAAGGGGCTTCTTGTTACATACTTTTTTTTTTCTAAACGAATTTTGATCTCTCTATTTTTTTTCCTTTAAAGTGATCTTGTGCAAAAGCAAATAAACCAATATCTGTCTAATTTATTCAGCAGCCAATAGCTTTTCTCACACAATCCTTCCTAAAAGAACATGAAACCTAAATACGTCTGGTACAAATGCAGCCACATTTCCTAGTGGATTGCAAATAGGTTTTTAAGAAGGTAGGCAGATGCTAGTTGCATTAATGGGATATTAGAGGGAGACTAACATGCTGTCTCTCTCTAATACCCTATAAGAGGGAAATAACTGCTTAGAAATCAAGAATTATACCATATTTTCTTGCATATAACACATACTTTTTTCCCTAAAAATCAGCTGCTAGAAATTGAGATGCACCTTTTAAAAGAGAAAATACAGTAATAACACCTCCTGCCACACAAGCTGCTGTGCAGTGTGGAGAGGAGGGTAGAGAAATAATGCTGCATAGAAAACTCCCTAGCTATTTGCTCTTGACACTTTATCTTCTCCCTCCCCCAACTGCAGCTGCCTGTGTTTTCCCTGGGAAAATTACCATACTTATCAATATTTTCAAGGAAAGATCTTTTTTTCTTAGTCTGTCATTCCAAAATAAGGTATGTATCTGATTCAGCAGTATACGTGAGCAAATTCAGTATTTTGTGGAAAATGCTAAGGTTTTAAGATAAGATTTTGTTCTGTTTTGGAATATAATGAAGGTATTTAAAAAATCTTTAAAAAAAAAGAGATCCTTTCCACAAAGAATGCTTAAACTGGTCATCTGGGTTGTAAACTCATAGTTCTACTCCCGCCCTGAATCAGGTATGTTTATTACAAAACACTTCTACTTCAACATTTCAGCGTTTTCTGATGAAAGAAAACCCATACTGACAAAAATCCCAATCAGTTTTATTTAAAAATGAGTAAAGGCATGATTTATACCTTGTGCCAAATCCAAGACAATTGGAGTTACAGTAGGGATAGATTGGTGCCTTTGGGTTTCACCTTTTAATTTGACTTAAAGTTATTGTACTGAATTGTGTTGAGACATGCAATAGATCTTATGCTCAGGAAAACTCTTCTGTTCTCAAAAGGGAGGCTGTTAAAGAGAAATGCAGGAAACTGAAAAGGCCAAGTAAGTTCTTCCTGTATTTAAAATTTAGGCTCCAGGTAAGTGCAAAAGAGCATAGTAAATTAAAAGCTGTGATTTATGAATGCATGCAGGGGAAAATAAAACACCATAAAGGTCTGCTTTTCTCCAACACAACAGTTTAAAATGTGTGTCAAAATGGCAGCACTGCTAAACAGGTTAGTATTGAGCAAATTAAAGATAACTGAAAAGCTTTAGTTTTAATCTTTTAAAATTAAAGCTTTAGTCCTTAAAGTTCTTCCTTTTTATGGTTTTCAGACAGATTTATTGTGTCTGATTTCCTGTTAAATATTAAAACAAAATTATCTTTGATACTTCTTTGAAGTAAAGCACTCCATCAAAATATGATCTTTTTTTTTGTACTCCTGCCCTTTTGTAATAAAGATTACATTCGGTATCTCATGAAGTAATGGCATCACATGGCACAGTACTCTCGATATTATATTTCGACATCAATGTACAGAGTTTGATTGGATAAATCTCTTCATTTTTAAAGGGGATCTGCATAGCTGAGACGTGCCCCCATCTGCACCAGACAAGGAATTGAAGCTGTTTCCCTCTACTCTTTATTGAGCTTTGTAAAAATACTTCCCAGAGGTACAGTCCTCAAGAAGATTTTATAGTCTACTTCACTGGAGTGACTGTCAGTTAAACCAGATTGGCATTTGGGCTTACGACAAGCCTTTGAGGATTTTTGTTGACTCATTCTGCTAGCAGATATTGAAACTGTACAGGGAGATGCTGTTTGACTTCTGTGACTCACCGTGCAGCAGGTGCAGCCCATATATAAGTGAGATGGGTGTGTCTTTGTTCAGAAGGAACTGGAGCATGGAAATCCTAGGTGGAGCTAAGTTTAAACTGAGTTTTACATTTTTGTTGCTATTTGCGTTACTAACAAAACAAATCCCTAGCAAGTGGTTAAATATGTCTTCAGGTTCCGTTCAGAAGAGGGTGGAAATCTCAGCTATTTAGGGGATCATTATCTTGTTTTTTAAAATCTACATAAAAAAATGATGACATAAAAAAGCCTGCCACCCAGAGCAGAGATCATCCTTAAACAGGAAGATTAGATGCAACTCTGAGCTCTGACAGGATTGCATCCTACACACAGACAGAGAATGAGAAAATCAAAGCACCATCAGTTTCAATCTAGGAAATAAACAAAAAATAACATCACCGAGCACAAAGCTCTCTGACAAGCTTCCTTCTATGGTGAGAAGAGAAAGATCTCTGGTGTCAAGCGAACAGGCTTAACTATCCAGCTCTGTGGATTTGTACAGCCAGAATTTAGTCAGATATGATTCAAGCCACCTCCTTTAAAATTGCATGACAAGATACCAGCTTACCTCAGTGATCTTTAATAAATTGCGTTCATGTGTATCAGGGGATATTTTAAATGTGATAGTCCCTTATTTAAAATCACATTTACATTGCTTTTCACTTGCTACCTATTGGCTAATTCACATAATTATGCAATCATAAAGTTGGAAGGGACCTCAGGGGTCATGCATCTGCCCTGAGCTCTCTGGAGAGTACACACAACAGTAGCTCTAAGCAATTGCTTATAAACCTACTAAATAAATTAATTAAATACCCCAGCCCCCTGCAAAAATGCAGGATGTGCTGTGCCTATGTAGTCCCAGGCAAATGCATATTCAGCTTCTTGAAAATCTCCAATGAAGGAGATTCCACACTTCAGCTGGGTGGCTTGTTCCATTGCCCCAGTCTTCCGACAGGAATGTGTTTTTAAAAATATATTTAATTTAGTCCTTGCTGCAGTTTAAACTCATTTCTTTGTGTCCTGCCCTCTGCAGCAAGTGAGAATAGTTGCTCTCCCTGTTCTTTATGGCAGACTTTCAAATATCTGGTAATATTTTTGCCAAACTAAACATACCTAATTTTCTCAACCTTTGCTTGTATGGTTTATATTCGAATACCTTTATCACTTTGTTGCTTGCCTCTGGATCTTCTCCAGGTCCTTCAGATCTTTAAATTTCAGAGCCCAGAACTGCACGCAATACAGGTTTCCCTCGCTTTATGTGGGTTCCGTATGTGTGAATTTGCTCTTATGCGATGTCACTTTTTATACCAAAAATTCGTTATATGTGAGGTAAATTCCCTCTTACGCGATCCATGTGATAGAAGCCTGCAGTCAGCTGCTTTGTGCAGTGCATTGTGGGAGTGACATGCACCAAAATATAGTCTCTTGCGTGGATCTGTGCTCCTCGCTCATTGTCTGCGACATGTGTTGCTGCAGTTGTCATCCCCAATATGATGGTGCCCTGTGCTTGTGTGTACTGTCTGCTGTTGGTGAGTACCAAAATTGTCTTCTAAAAGTGGTAGAAATGGGTCTGAGGGTCAGTACAGCCAAGGTCTTGGTACGTATCCCTATTTGTTACACTGTAAAGTGGTTTCCCTTTATGCAACTTCGAGTTATGTGCCGTTTTCCAGGAACGCATGTACAGTATAAAATGAGGGAAACCTGTAGTCCATCTGAGGCCTAACCAGCACAGAATAAATTGCTACTATCTGTTCCCAGGTCTTATATACTATACTCTTGTTAATACAGTCCAAAATTTTATATGCTTTTTTGGTGATCCCATTTTTTACTCACATTGAGTCTGTGATGCACTAAGACCCCCCAGCTCCTTATCAGTAATGCTATTGCTTACCCAGTCGTCTCACCTTCTGTGCATTTGTTTTTCCCCCAGGGGTGTAGGATCTTATATTTGCTGTCTTGACTTTTTGTCAGGTTATTCTCAAATACAGAGGGATGCTATCTTTCCTAGTCTTGATTTCTTCCAAAACCAATAGAAGGTAAGTTGCAGAGACTTGTTGCAGAGTGAATGCAGCAGTTCCCAGATGTTAAAATACTGGTTGGGGAAGTTGAAGGTGGGAGGGCAGGTGTTACTGGAACCTGGCATAAAGTAGAATAGTCCAGAGGCGGTTTTATTTTGAAACCAATGTGCAGTTGGATAGCTCGAGGACTGGGGATAGCAAAAATAAAGGGGCCTAACTGTTGGGATGTAGCTCTGAATTAAGCCATATTTGGGCACCATTTTAAGGAGAGATTAAATTTGGCTTTGTCATGTAGTTGCCTCTAGGACAGAATGTGACAGATTTCTAATGGCAAAAGGTTCCAGTTAATGTGAGCCTGGACTTGTTTTTAAAAATCTTTTTATTCATTTTTATATTTCAAAATGTCTTATATTTTATATAGATCACTGAAATCATCCAAGGGCTGGCACTTGAATATAGACTGTGACGGATTTCTGCACATAATTACTACTGCTGTCTCAGTACAATAATATACTATGGATAAAGTATTCCCTGTTGTCATACCTTACATTCATGCATTGAACACTGCTTCCTTAATTGAAATAATAATTCACCAATGCACCACTTTCATTAAAAAACAAACAGAAATATAGGACTAGCCCTTGTCACAGAACTTTAAGGCAGACCTTTTAAAACTGTCCTTTCTTCCCAATATCCTGAAAGTTACATATACCAGTTGTGAGAGTTTGCTTCAGCATGCATTTCAAAGTGTGACCATGGGAGGCAAGAAGGGGAAACTCAGCCTGTGATAAACAATGCTTCAGGTCTACCTGCAGACTTCCAAAGACAAGCATTCATAGTATGTATTTCTTTATTTGTACATGGGATCATTTTCCAACCAAAACAAGAGGATGTGCAACTTGTAAAGAGTAATGGGAACAGAGCTAGTACCACACCCACTGCCTGCTAGCATGCCTTCAGTTTCTATGAACAGTCATTAATGACATTTTAACATAATTACTAAAGTTATTTAATTGGGACTTAAATGGCCTCTTCAGATAAAGCTGGTTGACTATATGGGCTGCTTTGTGATTGTTCTTTTTTCATGTTGCTGAATCTCTGCTATACCACAGTACATTTTCAAAAATTATGGAGAATAGTCTGAAGAAAACTCCCAGGAAGATATTATTTGTAGGCTATTTAAATGAAATATTCTAATTGATTTGTCAGAGCCTAGAAGGTCAGGGCATTCTTGGAGTCATTAAACTGTAGATCACATTGGTAGGAAGGTAATATATTCTATACTAGACATTTAATGAACAATTTGTTGATACAGTAGAATATCCACTGTGTGATTGGTACATAGTACTTACAAAAAGAAATCCATTAGTATGTATGAATTGTAGTTGCTCATTTTAGCACAGTTTTTATTAAGATTTCAATAATTGAACCAAAGATACTGATTTAAACAGTTTCCAGAAATTAATCCTGAATAACAAAACATTTTACATTGATATCTAACATAATGAGAACCATAAAAGTGCAAATCCTCCTCTTACAGAGATAATCAGAAGACTATATAGCTTCAGTACTATAGATTTATCTCACTAATGCTCACAAACAAGCCTTCAGCAGAAATAAGGTATGTCTCACTGAGGAAGGGAAAACATTGAAAGAATAACAGATAAAATGAAGTCAAGTTATGTGACTAAAACAAAAACTAGAAGACTGAATCAGGGATAGCACCCATTGTAGATTACATCTTCATCATTTGAACCAAAACCCTGCAGTCTCGGATTGATTTCCACCAAAAATTCAACAATCATCACCCCTCCATCAGACTATCACTTGAATACTCTAACACCAGCATTTCCTTTTTGGAAACCATGATCAATATCCAAAATGGTAAAATTCAAACCACCGTATATAAGAAATCCATGGATCAACATACATATCTACACAGAACCAGCAATCACCCTAAACACATCAAGAAAGCTGTAATATACAGCCAAGCTCTCCAATACCACTGAATTTGCAATGAGGAGAATACCCGTGACCACCACCTCACAAATTTCAAACGGGCCTTCAGCCAACAAGGACGCTCCTTCAGAGAGACAGATCGGACTTTTGAAAGAGCCACCTCCTGGATACCATGTGAAGATTTGCTGCAGCACAAAAAGAAAATCCCCACAAATCACACACCATTAGTTATGACATATCACCCTTCCCTGGAACCTACACGGAAAATCCTCAAACAATTGCAACCGATACTAGAAGAAGACCCCTCTCTCAAAGAGATCTTTCCAGAACCACCCATCCTAGCCTTTAAACAAGCACCAAAACTCACTAACTTCATCACTAGAAGCAAACTCCCTTTGAACCAAACCACACTCAATGGATCCAGACCATGCCAGGATAAGAAATGCAAAACCTGCCAACACATCTCCAACACCCCCACAATAACTGCACCCCACACCAGAACCATCACCATTCCTGGATCTCACAGCTGCACCTCCAGAAATGTAATATCTCATCTAGTACATCAAATGCCCTGGTGGAAAATATGTAGGAGAAACCAAACAACAACTGTGCACCAGAATGAATGCACACTGAAAATCTATCAAAGACAAAAATACCCAACTACTTGTGGGGGAACATTTCTCACAGGACAATCACTCCCTCTTCAATCTCTCAGTTCTAACCCTCAAAGGGAATTTACAAAACACCTTCTGTAGATGAGCCTATGAACTTCACTTCATAAATCTACTGGATACAAAAAATCATAGACTCAATATAGACATTGGTTTTATGACACATTACAACCTGCCTGACATCTGATTCACCAGGTGCCTGCCTGACCTGACCTCTTACATTCTTTTTGCCCTCCACCTTTTCTCCCCTCCCCTCCCCTCCCCTACTTTTCTGCCTTTTGTCTCCTTGATTTCTTACTATTTCCTTCTTTGCTGAGAGCCTCTTTCTTATCTTGTATTATTACCACTGTAGTGTTTCTCTTTGGCCTTTTTTCTCCCTGCTTTCTTCCCACTCTCTCCCCTGCTTTACCTTTTGTTTTTTCTTTTTTACATACTTATATTTCCACTACATCCTCTCACACTTTGAGCTTCTCTCATTCCTGTTTTCCTGATCTCCAACTAGTTCCTTTTTCACAGACAGCCTCTTTTCTACCTTGTATTCTATCAGTGTAATGTCTCCCTGTAGCCTTTTTTTCCCCTGCTCTCTTTCCCCTCCCCTCTCCACTTTACCTTTTGTCTTTCTAATTTCTGCCTATTTCCCTTCCCTCTGACACCCTGCCACACTTTTAGCTTCTCTCATTTCTTGGAGTCTCAGAACAGTAGAGACTCCCTATGCCTGAAGAAGGGTGACTGTGCCCGAAAGCTTGCTAAGAACTTTTTTTCCAACTACTCAGTTGGTCTAATACAAGATATCACATCTACTCAAAGCACCTTGCCTGTCATTATTATTTAACAGTTTCAGAAGGTTATTCTGACTTTCCATAGGATATTCAGTCTACCAGGCAACCATGAGGTATGCACTCCTATCCTTTGGTCTTTGTTGTTAACTAGTAAATGAACTACAGTTATTCCAATCCAAGCTTTCTCCCAAGAATGGCTGCTTCAGTCAATTTAGCTTTTATTTCCCTTTTTTACTTTATCCTTAGATTACTGTCAATGCAGGCCTGTTCCAAAACCTGCTTCCTCTGTTTTCATTCTCTGTCTAGTTGGTACACATTCTCTTTGGACTTGTTATTGCAAGCTAACTTTGCGGGGTCAGACCATCTTTAGTTCAAATCCCAAGGCACTGTTCTGATTTGTTCATGTGGGGTGTATCAACCCTGACAGAATGGCTAAAGAAACATTGTAGAGATAGAAATCTTAAATTTAACAACGTCTTTTATAATATCAATACTACATTTCATGAGTACTGTAAAATTGTAATGCCTCACAATGTAGATCACTGAATTAGTCAGATTCCCACCCACACAAGATATTTATAACTTTGCAGGAGCACATTGTAATAAAAGTATGTCATCAGTTTTAAACAGTGTGCTGGCTGCTGTGCAAAGGAAGATGGCTATCATTGCATGAAACACACCAACAGTTAAACAATCATCATCATTAAAAATAAGACATAGTAGTGCTAGATGGCACATATTGAGTCAGCCATACAATCTTCTTCCTAATTCTGTAAGTTCAGTTAAAGAATAGGTTAGTAAATTTAGTTTCTGTTTTCTGACTGTGAATATCCGTGAACACAAAAAGCCAAAATAGCCAAAACCACAATTGTACTCAATGGCACATTTGTACTTTAGCAGAATATTGCACAGGTAATTTAAATGCCAACTCATGCAGTTGTTCATTATTGAGAAATACCATCACCTCTTCATTGTAGTTGAAGTGTTGGGATATGTGACCAAATTCTGGAACTCTTGAAGATAAGCAGAACTTTGCCATTGATTTCCAGGAGACCAAGATTTAGTCAATATTTCAGTTTTGAGGCAGCCGATTTTCAACATTCCTGACAATTTCAGAATACGAATCTTGATTCTCAAGACTAACAACAGTAGTACTGGGTGTTTTCATAGCACAGGATGCTTCTCTCTAGCAACATACCTTTTCATCATCATCTCCAAAAGGTTCTGGTGTTCCCCATTCATCTCTGACTGATGACTACGATGTCTTTGTAAGAAGTTTCATGTTCCTGCTTTTTTCAGCAACTTTAGCTTGTCGAATATTTTTATATGCATGATATGCATTATACACTTTTTCAAGGATAGAAAAAATTGGAGTCTTGTGGAGAAAGACATTATTTGATGATCTACAGAGACTTTGTATGTCAAGGATAAGATCTATACCTTACTTGTATGGCCTGCATTTTGTCTGGTGGTGCTCATATTTCTGGAAAGAATTCTGGTTGAGTTTCTTGTTGAAAGCAGTACTTATGGGGGAGGCCTTTTCTGTATTTTAAAAAGGTGTCCTTAGGAAAAAAAAAAAAAAAGAGACAGATCTTGATTTTTGGCACTAGGCAGGAGCAGACCTTTCTTTAGTAGTGAGAACAGAAACCATCACATTGAACCATGAGCTTAAACCAGAAACCATTGTATTTAACGAGGATTTAAAATTGCAGAGGAATGAAACTTGCGTGATAACATTTGACAGCTTCCTGTTCCTATGCTGTTCCCACCCCAATGGTTGTTTAAATCTTTATATCATTAGCATTTTAGGATCTTTCAATGTTGTGATTAAAAAGTCTAATCCCATTACAGTTCACAGCAGGATCTGCATGATTTGCTTAGTGTTGCTTTCCTCTCTGGGCTACAAGGCTGTTTACTAAATGGTTTATTGTGTTTAGCTTCCTATACAACCCCCATTGCCATGGTATCCACACTCCTAACAGATAAATAGTATAAAGTTTAAATACCCAATATTGTCTGGGAAATAATCCCTGGTTAACTATATGGAAAACACTTGTGTTAAACATTGGATTCATACCCAGTACTGCCAGCAAGACATTAGTTAACATGGAAGAATATGTGGCTAAACTGAGCTTGGCTAAAACAGGTTTTTGTTTGGATAATTTTGAAATGCTTCATTTGGATCTCAGTCATTTTAATGTTTTGTTATAATTTGCTGGAAAATTGAATGTTACATTTTTTAAACAAAAACTATTTTCAACCCTTTTTTATTAGAAAAATGAATACTGACTTCTTCCAGTAAGTTACAATTTTAATGAATATGCACTTTCCAATTAAAAAAAAGATTAATTTAATTGAAAAATTCCTATCCAACTTTTGTGCTCTTAGTCCTGACGTTACTATCTAATGGCTATACAAGTTTAAACTATCTGAAAAAGTAGTGAGAAAAACCTAGTGTCTTGGCTAACTGACCTGCCTTCTGTGATTCAGATTCTAACATCCAATGCTGAATATGAGATATTTTTGAACACTTGATTATCTCAATTGCCCTCCCCATACCCATGATTGTAATATCTATATCAGTACTTTGTACAACACTTAGCTCTCTCTTCAGTACAAGTGGTGCCTGAAATAGAACACAGTAGAATGGAATTTTATTGTATAACTATTATAGATAACATATAAATAACATTGAGAAAGCACTTAGATTCTTCACTATTCTATTTTCTATTTTGACAGATTACTTGAGGTTTCTTTTGTGCCCCACCAAGAACTGTAGGACCTTCAGTGACAGAGGAGATGACATGGCAATTTTGAGTTACCATGTATCTGCATTCATGTTTAATAAAATGAGCACAGACGACTGGATTGCTAACCTGCCTCCCGTTGACAAGACCTGCCTCAAAAGCAATGCACAGTAAAGGTGAACTCTGAATAGCAGAACAGAGGACAAGAGAGAATAATGATGATGACAGTCTAACAGATTATAGAGAAGAATTGGTTGACAGAGTAACTCACAAAAGAAAAATCTTAAGTCAAAACTTAGCTGGTAGAGAAGTATTTCTCTACATTTAGCATTTGATATAGACATTTTAATAAAGTTTCTAAATGTATAAATAAAGAAAGGTGTCAGAGCCATAAAATCCACCCACTGTCAACATTAAAAATTGCTCTAATTAAATATTAAACTCTTCACTTTAATTAAAGGCAACTTTGAAAGACCTTAATTGCTAAATAAAATATAAAGGTCCAAATTCATAACAGGTACAACTACTCTGATTCCAGGGGAGCTGCACCAGTAGTCAAATTGGCCCAGAATATTTAGCTTAATTCATGAGTATAGTCTGTGGCATGCTGCTAATTAAATATTTACCTTGCTTAAAAAAATAAGGAAATGGGCAATAATCAGGCTAGGGCGCAAATGTTGGATACCCAGATGGTCAAGAGGTACATGGAACAATCATTCATCTATGTGTTAAAGCAGTACATTTACGTGGGCCTCACGCTACAATATATTGAACCCAATATATTGAATATATCAATATATATATTGATATATTTTTTACCCTTTCTGTTTCATACTCCCTTCTACAGAGTAAAGACAGATGCAAAAACTGATTAGGAAGCATGTGAGTTATTAGCTAGTGAATACATTGTAAAATTAGATCTAAAAGTCAGCCACTTCATCATGAGAGTATAAAGACATTGGAAAATCAATGATCAAAATATTCCATAGTGAAATGTTCTGGCATACAACTGCTCTGTAATAATTGTTGCTTATCTAATGCATTATTATATGGACAACTCCTCAGGGCTGTGAACACCATCTGCCATCCTAGAAAGAAACTCAGTGTTAGCTAGATAAGTCCCAGGGTGGCCAGGTTGTTATAGGAGCTACTTCATAGTCAGGTCCCTTGGAAGTCTAAAAGAGAATAAAAAGGTTATACATTAAACTTCCTGTTCCTTTTAGGTGTCCACTGATTTTACCCTCTCTTCCCTTGGCTGGGCCTGTACAAACCAGTGCAGCCCATAAACAGCAAGAGAGTACATGATACCACCTGAGTTGGGATGAAAGGACCTGATAATAGGGACATTTAAATAGGAACCATGACACAGCAATAGCTTTGACCCACAGAAATAAACTGATCTTTACAATGGGACCCATTTTGATCTCCAGTACCTGATGTACCCTGAGTGCAGCTTAGCCTGAAATCGAAAGGATTTGCCTTAACACTGTGAGAGGACAGACCTAGGCCTAAAGTATTTTGTCTGAGGCAAAGAAGAACATGATTGTGCTATTAAGTCAGAATTCAGAAAGCTGCAAAGATAAGCAGGATTACTCAGTATACTAGTCTTGGTGTTGGGTACTAGGAGACTACAAAAATGAAAGCTGATTTACTGACCTCTTTTGGAGGAGACTACAAAAATGAAAGCTGATTTACTGCCCTCTTTTTTCAGCCATATCAGGTGAGTGCTATTAACTCCAACTCAGAGTATAAAAATGACTGGGGTTCTTTCTGAAGGAGTATGAGCAGAATGGTTGAAGAGAAAATGACCACCAAGCAGGAGTGTCATGTCACGATTGATACATGTTGTAGTTGTGATGGTCCAGGAATTGTGCACGAGCCAAGGATTTATTAAGATTGTATCTTTTGTTCGCTATATGGTTGGGATGGTGTTTGAGGGCTTGCCTGGCTCTGTCCCAGCTGTGCAGTTGGTCCAGTGGGAGATTTCACCCTGGGAAATCCTTGCCTTTTGCATAATCAATATAGTAATACACTCAAAGGATGAGTAAATAATAAAAATATATTGCTTCCTGGGGGGAAATATTTTCAAATTATTCTTCAAATTCAGTTTCTTACAAACTAATCCCCTGACTCTCTCTTGTTCTGTTTAATCATGATATGTGTACCTTTTACAAGCAGCTACTTCTTGGTAATGCTGCCCACTTATTTTTTCATTAATTTATCGGCAAATGAACAAGAGCAATTGGTGAAGAATTTGAATTGCTGATTTCTGAATTAATCTGACCATTTCCATCACAAATACAATATCCCTGATAGTGACATCGAACAATGAGAGTTTTATGGATGACAATCTGTTTGTTCCATGCCACGGATTAAGAAAAGTTAAAAACCCTAAATATTCATTTTGGACTAAGAGGCAAGTATATGTAAATCAGTGTCCTCATTTCCATTTATCATTTTTATATGTAGTATGGCAGGCTTGCTGGGAGCAGCTTGGCTCGCTGGCTTGAAAAGGCTTCAAATGATTGATGGGGTATTTCTCACCAAAATCAGAGAAGGCCAGGGGAAAGGCTTGCCCCACTCCTACCCAGGGGTGAGGAGAAAAGATGGACAAGAGAGGGGACTAACGCCACCTCTCTCTGATTGGTCCATCTTCAATCTGGGGGCAGAGCCTCCAGAGAGAATAAAAAGGCAGCGTGCCCAGCACATGGGAGGCTGCAACAAGGGGTGGAGAAGAGGGCAAAGAAGAGCTGGCAGAGCTGATCAGCAGGGTGGAGTGGTTGCCCCAGAAGAGCTCAGAAGAGGGTAATTCATAGATTCATAAGGGTCGGAAGGGACCTCAATAGATCATCGAGTCCGACCCCCTGCATAGGCAGGGAAGAGGACTGGGTCTAGATGACCCCAGCTAGATGCATATCCAACCTCCTCCTGAAGACCCCCAGGGTAGGGGAGAGCACCACCTCCCTTGGGAGCCCATTCCAGACCGTGGCCACTCTAACTGAGAAGAAGTTCTTCCTAATGTCCAGTCTAAATCTGCTCTCTGCTAGCTTCTGGCCATTATTTCTTGTAACCCCCGGGGGTGCCCTGGTGAGTAAAGCCTCACCAATTCCCTTCTGCACCCCCATGATGAACTTATAGGCAGGCACCAACCCCCCCCCCCCCCCC
>NW_005842570.1:144451-147027 GCF_000455745.1 Alligator sinensis | reverse complement strand
TGGCCGCCCCATGGCTTGCAGGTTCCCAATGTTCTCCTTCTTCAGGCTGGGCTGTCCTTGTGGGTGCCACATGGTTTGGTGGTCCACAGCTTCCCCCGCCCTCATCTTCCCCTCCCCACGACGAGCCTAGTTTAAAGCCTGCCGGGTGGATGGGGAGCAGCAAGCGGCTGCACCACTCAGCCCTGCTGTGAGGGAGCACGGTGTTGGTGCATAGCTGGTGCACAGAGGGTCCAGGAGCAGACCAAAGTCCTGGAGCTACAGGTGGCAGCCTGGACCTCCAACCCCTGCACAAGGCAGGGTGCCCAGTGCACAGATTGGTGCATGGATGGTCCGGGAGTGGACTGAGACCCTGGAGCTGTATGTGGCTGCTTGGGTCTCCCACCCTAGCATGAGGCCAGACACATGATGTACAGGTTGGTACACAGAGGGCCAAGAGAGGCCTATGGTGCACAGGACGGTGCACAGGGCCAAGAGCAGGCTGATGGCCAGGAGAGCCCTGAAGCAGCTGAGGGCCCTCGGCAGAAGGAGGAGATAGCTCATCCTAGGAGGATGGGTGTAGCCTCATTGATCCCTGGGGGAGTCATGAGCTGCCCAGGAAGGAATTTCCTCAGGAGAAGGAAATTGTTTCCCCCTGGTGAGTGGCTGGGTATTTAAGTTGGTTGAAGGGGAAGCTGGGATATCTGGGAATCCCCACCCCCTCCTCTGATCTAGGGCCCCCCTTTTTCTGGGGCGTTGTTACGGTTATATTATAGCTTATTACTTTTCCTTCCTTTCCCCCTGAACTCTGAGCCTCAAGCTTTGTAACCTCTGTGCCCTATTAGAGTGTAAGGCTGCATAATGTTTATTGTGACTACCTTTTCTGACTACCTGAACCCTCACCTGTGTATATAAAGTATTTGCATAGATCTGTACATATACTGCCTATAGTTCCTACGTCCTTTGTATATATGTTATATTTTAACTTTTTAATCTCTTATTAAATTGTATATAGTTAAGCCTCAATTCATGTCCTGGCTCTGCTCTATAGGGGAGGAGGAAAGTTGCACATGGTTAGGCAGCCATGCCTCCCCAGTGCTCTAACCCCGCTAGCATTCCCTTCATTTGGAGAAGGGGTACCTAAATGAGAACCACCTGAGTTACAGTAGTTTTGCAGGATAACTAATTAAAATAATGCAAGTTAGTTCTCTTGGTTTAGCACATATTACAATCCCCTTGAATATAAACTAATGTAATTAATATGACAGGATATATGAAATGGCAGGGAGATGCTTTTCCCCAGTATGTACCTGAGCATACAATATGTTTGGGTTCAAAACAATTTCATTTATGGCAGTCCCTTTAAAACATGGCATTTTACAACAACCTATGCTAGGAGAAACAAGACTATTTCAGCCTTCAAAATTGTTTTTGGCTATGTAGTTAACAAACTGCCAAACAACAATTTCAGGCTGTTTATTATTAATATTCAAAGAAAAGGCAACTGTGTTGAAAGATATGGAGGCACACTTGAAATAAACTGCATTTTCGGGTTTTTTAATATGCTATATTTTATTCATAAAAATTCAGTTTTTGTGCTTTTAAGAGGAAGAAAGCAAATTACATGAGGGGGAGAGACTGAAATAAATATGAGGGTTGGGAATAGTAGCACTGGAGCATAAAATATGTTTTCTACTGTGTTTAAGAATAGAGGTCTTTCTAGACATGTTCTAGCTTCTGTATCCATTCGGTTCCTAAGAACTGATTAGTAATTAGCAAGGGTGATTGTTGTCTAGGAACACTAACTTTTAGTTAAAAGTTCTCCCCCAGCCTTTCTACATGACTGCAAGCCAGGCACTTACCATTTCTGTGTCTCAGACTCTCCTTATAAAAGAGTATTGTATAGCTTGTCTACTCAGAGGAGTGTTATAAGCCTTAAAAGATGAAAGTTACTTTAGTAAAGCAAGTAGATCTCATAAAATAATATTAAATAAATATAATTTCAGGTGAATTGACAAGATCTTTTACTTAGGCCACAAAACTACAACAATCCTAATCACCCAATCATCAAAGAATGGAAGAATTATCCTATAATTAGGGTGGTAGCCTGGATTTCAGAAAACCTACTGTCAGATGTGTGATCTGTTGCAAACTGTCATAACCCAAAGGTATGATTTTGTGTGTGCTTCGGCACTGGAATTATTCCCGCTAAATTGCAGCTTCGTTGCACGGTGGAGTTTTCTGCTGCAGAGGAGAACCCCGGTGCAAGGGAGAATTTCCTGCCAATTTGTAGCTTCCTTTGCAGGGTGCATTTCTCAAGTTGCAAGAGAAATGCACGGTGCAAAGGAGTTTCCGCCACCCGCATGCAAATTTGTTCTCTGTTATTGGCTAGTTCTAAATTATTCCCACGTGGCGGCTAACAATTGGCCTGCTAGCCGTATAAGAGGCTTGAGTGGTTTCCGCCCAAGCTGAAGAGGACTCCACATCCATCTCGTGGGAACTCTGGGTACACGGCAGGGTAATAGAAACCCTGTGTGAGATTCAGAGGAGTTTGGCGACCTGATCCACCGCCCACCTCTTTCCGTCTTCGAGCGATAATT
>NW_005842570.1:110851-141658 GCF_000455745.1 Alligator sinensis | reverse complement strand
ACGATTGGCCTGCTAGCCGTATAAGAGGCTTGAGCGGTTTCCGCCCAAGCCGAAGAGGACTCCACATCCATCTCATGGGGACTCTGGGTACACGGCAGGGTAATAGAAACCCTGTGTGAGATTCAGAGGAGTTTGGCGACCTGATCCACCGCCCACCTCTTTCCGTCTTCGAGCGATAATTCTTTTTAAGACGTATCTACGAGGTTTCTATTTTGGTGGCGCGCTTGTCCAGGGCATCTGGAGCTCTGTTTCCGTGGAGCCTAGCAAACTCCACGTGATCGTTCGTGTTGTTTTGTTTGTAACTGCAACTCGAGCAAGTTTTCCAGCCTGCTCCGCAACCATCTTCGGTGTAAGTAAACAATCTTTAAATCTACCATTACGAGTCCGTGCCTAATTCTAGCGTGTCACCCATTCTCTCTGACCCCATGTGCCCGGGCTGCTGGCCACAGCCCGCGCAGAGCACAAAAAAGGGCCCGGCTCACACCCGGCCCGCACACAAACATTCTGTGTTACTTGGGCTAATCACTTAAACACTGTGCTTGTGTAATGAAGATAATGGTGCTGCTTGAAGAGATATTGAGAGCCTAATACAATAAACTGTGAGATGCTCAGATCCTATAATATTGTAGGCTGCATGAATACCCATGATGCCCCTTCCCTTTAGCCTTTCTTTAATTCATTTGCATAAATAGTTTGTTTTTTGAAACTGATATGTAAATTAGGTTAACCAAACTAGATCCTAATAAGTTTTCATTATAGAAATTGCATACTCATAACTGTATGTAATTTCTTCAGGCTTGCTTGAAAGAACATTTTTTGATAAAAACCTATAAAGTGAAATATTATACAAAAAGCCTTTGTAAAATGATCAACAAAATAAGAAGAAAATCTTTCTGATTAGACTTTTTTTAAACTAGCTAAAGATTAAGATCACAAGACCTTCTTTTTGTCTTATGTAGGTCAAAATTGAAATTAAATAATTGCCAGAATAGGGAAAACATGATAAGAACACACAGTGTGGTAAGATTACAGTAATATTCTATATTGCTGCTTCTGAGGCCCCTGACAAGTGTTAAAGTAAAGGTGTGATGGGATCTAATGTGGGATCCCATGTGGGGCCATATAGCATGTACGTGACAGGGGGTGTGATTGGAGGATTCCACGTCAGATTCTAATACTTGATCCTGAACTCCCCCTGTAGCAGCAAGAAGCAAGCCTGCCATCCTGCACACCCCTGGCCGGGAGCCCTGATCAGTTAATTGGAGCTCCCAGCCATGGAGGGACATCATTCACTCACCCAGCTGGGAGTCCATCTGCATTTTGTGCAATAACTTTTGTGGTTTATTTCTTGTTTTACCACTCAATTCATTGACTGAACATGCAACCAGGTCACTAATGAAGTGTAATATCTTTCAGGGGCCTGAGATTCATTTGAAGGATCAGGGACATAAATGGGGGAAGAAGGAAAGTTTGTTTTTTAATAAAGGCATCTTACTTTTAAAAAATCTTAATACAGTAATATTGATCTTAACTCATACTGAGTTAGTTATTCAAGAAGCACAAGATGAGGAATACATTTCTCACAAGGCAATCTTTAAAGGCATGTATACACTGAAAACTGACTTTTATGCTCAACCAAAAGAACAGATATAAAAAAACTAAAAGAAAAGATGAGAACAATTTAGGGAATAGACTATAAAAGAACCTGCAATTTACTTAATCCATGTTTGAAAAATCTGCTCTTCTCCTTGCCATTGGCAAGTAATAAGTATTAGCTGTCAAGTGTGGGAGTCTCAGGTATGTGTTTCTACAAAAATTAAGCTTTCAGTTTTTTGAAAAAGGTTTCTAGACCTGAAAGACCATCATCTTGTTAACTGTGTGGGTACTTCTATAGCTTTAATCTTCAGTGTGTGAACTTATGCATATTAAAAAAACTGTACTTTTTTTTAAAAAAGGGAAGGTTATACCGAGATCCAGCAAGGACTTTATCTGATGCTATCACTGATGGACTTGCAATCAGCCTAGTTGTAGCCCAGGTATATACTCCCTTTCTCCAATTGAAGGGAACTGTTAGCTGGCAGGTGTGCTGTGGGGGAACTACAGACCGCTCAGTTTCATGGATATAACATATATACAATATATATATGATATATATGACAATATGATATCTAAACAAATAGCATAAACAATACCTTCTGGGTAAATGCCATAAAACCTTATACCAGTGCTCCAGATATAGGTAAGTCACAGGTAAGTATCTGACCTGAAACAGATAAACCCCCAAATAAACATAGATAGCTAACAGATAAACTATGGATAAGTATGGGTGAACAATAAATAAGCCATAAATAAATACAAATAAACAACAGGTGAAATAATAGCAACAGGGGGTTGCCCTAGGACTCTACTCATCTACTAATTTACAAACATGGGAGTTCACAAAATATAAGGCACAACATCATACCACTTATGGCGCAAGATCCTCAAAGATAAACTTAATCCCAAGGGGAAGCCCCAGTGTCCTTGGGCTCTTTCCCCAGCTCTTCAAGGAAGCTGATAACTTTAGGGGGACCCTCCCAGTGGGACCTCCACTTTTAGGAGCCCTTAACTAATCAGGGGGAACTCCCCCTCCCCTGTGGGAATCCTTTTTCCTTGCAACTCACTGCTCCCAGGCCTGGAGAGTGGCCCTCGTCCTCTGCACCAAACTGCTCTCTCGCCTGCAATGGGCTTCGTGGGGGTCACTGTCCCCTGGAACAGGGCTCCTCTATGCAGGGCTTCTGGGGCCTCTGGCTCAGCCCTGTCTGCTGGCTCAGTAGCCCGAGCACTGTCTGGCTCCCTGGACTCAACCTTTTGCTATGGGTTGGAGGCCTGGGCTGCCTCGTGCAGCACCAGGCTCGGTCCGCTCCCGGACCCTCCGTGCAGTGCCTCCTGCACCAAGCTCCCAGGCTTGTTCTGGTGGTTGGGGACCTGAGCCACCCAAGCACTCCAAAGGTCCTACTCCGTGCACCAGCCTGTGCACCATGTCTCTGGCCGCGCGCCAGAAGCTGCAGACCTGAGCCGCCTCATGTAGCTCCCAGGGTCTGGACACTGTGCACCGCGCTGCACGCTGAAAGCCTAGCTGCTGGAGCCGTCTGCCATTCTCCACTGATGGAAGTCTTCAGGGGTGCTTCCGGGCTACTGCTTTGCCCTGTGAAGCAGCTCTCCTCAGCTCTTCTAAGCCCCGCTCTTCTCTCTTCTCTGTCTCAGATGTGTTCTCCTCATGCTGGACACACAGCTCCTTTTATACTCTCCAGGGCTCCGCCCCGAAGTCTTCCAGACCTGAGTGTTGCAGTCTTCAATCAGGTCTGGGATGGGGGGAAAACTCCTCTCCTCCTCCCCTCAGGAAAGGGGCATGACTTCACTCCTCTTGCTGCCTCCTGATTGGTAGATGGGCTCCACCAATCAAAACAGCAAGATTTCAAGCCTGGGATTCAACCCAAGCTCCAAAAGGCAAGCCTGCTACACAGTGTTTGAAACATTTGTTTCATGGTCTGTAGTCATTAGCTTATTAATTAAAAAATGAGAATATAGTTCCAGTTTGCACAATATGTTAAAGTGGTTATGAACAGCAAAATTATGATGGTGTGGAAACAGTTTGACCAAAACATGTTCTTTCAGTTTCTGTTGAGATCAGAAATATAATGAGTATTGTAAACCATTAGCACCCTTATCTGAGAAGAGATTTGTTGGACTTGACTTGAGAGAACAGAGAATTTCAATAGAATTTAGTTAATTTTTCTGGCGATTGTTGATGGCACTTCTGTAACAAGCGCATGCTCCACTTACCGGGTTGCACCTGAGCTGGGCAGCACTGTAGCAACCATAAGTGCACCTCCAATTGGCCCAGAGTCCTAGGGCAGTGGGCCAAAAATGAGCCAGAGACTGGCATGGGGAATGGCATCTGGGACACTGGAAGTGCGTCTGGCTGTTCTCACCCATGTTAGGGCACCCAGGGAAGAGCTGGACGCTCTCCCCACTGCAGGGGAGATCCAAGGGGTGCCAGATGTGTTCCCCATAGGGGGTAGGCAACTGGGTACCCGCCAGGTGGCAGCTGAAGAACCAGATGCATCTCTTCCAGCTGGGATCCATGGAGAAGCTGGGAGTACTGTTCTACCACAGCTTTCAGGAGCACCTGAAAGATGCCGCTGGAAGGCCTCCTAGCAGGCAGATCCAGGCCATGCCCTGCACACATTGCAGCAGGGGCTGGCACTTGCCCAGGAGCACATGCCAGAGGACCCTAGCCCAGTGGGACCAGGGATAGGATCCAGAGGGAACCCACAACGGGGATCTAGGGAAAGCCCCTGAAGAAGCATTCAGATTGCACGAGCCCACTGGGAGCTCACCAGTAGGCAGAAGGGTGGGGAGTGTTGGCTTTACATGGGCATGGTATTGGCCACCCTGAGGTGAAGCCAGACCTGGCCCAGTGCCAGAATGGGAAGGGCCTGCCTGGAGAAGGCACATTGCCAAGAGGCACAAGGGGTCTGATAGTGGGACAAGAGGGGCGTGCAAGGCCTGAAGCAGCTCACAACCTGGAAAGGGGAAGAAGCTCAGGGCAGCGAGGCACCAGTACCCTGCCTGGATGCCAGGTCCAAGCCATTTGAGTTCACTGTATCCGTTTAGTTTTCCTTTTTTTTGCAAAACCGTAAGCAGTGGTTGGACCCATGTGGATTCAAGCCTCAATGTCTCCCTGCAAGGAAGATCAGGCAGCAACACCTATACCATACCAACAAGAGTGGTGACAACACATGAGCAGAAAGGGGTGGGATGTAGGGGAGGAGGAGCGAAGATACACCACCACGTTCACATCTGGCCCACAGAGAACCACTGTATCACCTCCAGGCAAATACAGGTTCACTTACTGGAACATCAAGTCATGGCAGGAGAGTGTGATGTGGCCCCCAGGGCATAAGGCACGTTTGTGGCATTTGGGCAGTGGTGACAGGTGTGATCCTGTCACAGGTTCATAGGGTAGAAAATAGAAAGAACATTGGATATGAATGGGTAAGGGACTTAGCTAGAGAAAATTTTTCATTAGGCATTGATCAATTGCATTTTTTCCTCTTGATTGTGGAATTGGCAGTTTGTAGCTGTGCTTATGGATTCATGTCCAGTGTGGTTTAGAAACCTAAATATGTATTCAGTCAGTGGGAACAAGATCTTAGGGCTTTCAAGGAGCTAGAGTAACAGCTTCTTTCATATTTGAGGATCTTTTTGAGTCCTGCTGTTGTTTGAAGAACACTTAACAAGAAATCACCACGCAACATGTTGAAAGTGGTCATAAGCATATATTTTCCCAGTACACAGAAGCATAATCTTATGTGTATCATATTTTGTCAGGTTTCATCACACGATTCAGATTTCCCAAAAATCTGCACAGAAGCAGATTTCCCAAAAAGCCATCCAGAAGTGGCTACTACAGTACTCAAATAGATGGTTCATTTGCTGCAAAATATTATTAGGAGTATTTATGAGCTAAAGAAAACTGAAATGGGAAGTTGTTGTGCAGCATGCATATAACAAGGTCATAATCCATAAAAGTGTATGAGGTAATGAGCAAATAAACATTTACAGGAACAAATAAAATGGATAACTCAGTGTGTTGATCAAATGTTTTCTACATGTATACAGGAGCGAGGGGGAAAAAGGGAGTCCGAAGCATCAGCTTGCTGACTTTCTTCTCATACCCACTATGGAGAATAAATTCAATGAATGGACAAAAATACAGATCAATGGATTTTATTGTTAGCCAGCCATTTTTATGAGCAGCTTTGTCCATTATATTCTGAGTTATAAACAAAAACATAGGAAGAGATTGTTTGAGTTGCTTCTGTGCACCCTTTTTTATATTTATTATTCTTAAGTACTATTACAACTGTCATTAAAAGTCTTCAGTGTGGCCATAACTATTGAAAAACTGAATAAAGAATATACCCCAAGGGATAAAACAATCTTCAGTCTTTCCTTTCCTTTTTCATGTACTAGTGACAAAGTATTTAGCAGAATTTGCAGATTTGTTGGAGGGCACATTTCTATCAGAGTGATGTCCCTTAGCCTTTTTTTCAGCCAAGGAATACCCACAAGGCAGTGGGGGCTAGGGTTCTGAGATGCCCTAAATTTCCCTTACTCTTGAGGTTGCAACACTGGTATTTTATAGCAGCTACCTTGCCACAAGTAGCTCCACCATGTTGCCACCAATCCCTCCAGTTGAATGCATTTTATACCCATACCCAAGACCATGAGTTGAAGAATCCTCTTGGAAAACATCCTATTCTTATTAGTTCCTTTCATTTTTAATTAAGGGACTGTTGGCTCGGGCATCCCTGCAGAAGTGTGTGATCACATAAGGTTGACTAGATGCCCTCTGGAGGTCCCTTCCAGCCCTGCTTCTCTATGACTGCACGAGCAGGCGAGCCGTCCTTTACGAAACCCTTGGGGCAAGGCTGGTGTCGCCCAACACCCAGCAGCGCTCCAGACCAGTAACACGGAGCCGAAGCGCGGCCAGGCCCGACACCGCACGCCGCTCCCAAACGGGTGCAGCCGCCTTGTGCCCGCGGGCCTCTCCCGGGTGACGTCACACCCGCCCCAGAGACGCGGTGGAGCAGCAGGATTTAAAGGGCCAGGCCGATCCCAACATCCCGGCATGCCCCTGTTTCAGGAAGGGTGGGGCAGTAGCGGCGGCGGGGGCGTGGTCTGTCTGTCAGCCGAGCCCGTCGTCTCGGTAGCCAGTGGAGGAGGCGGCGCGCCGGGGCCTGGGGGCGGCAGCCTGGGACGCAGGTGAGAGCGGGGCTGTCCGGGCCGGGCGCTGTGGTGCGTAGGGTGCGGCGGTGCTGCCCCCGGGGAGCCTCGGGCCGCGGGGGTTTAAAAGTCCCCAAACAGGTCGGACTTCCCTCGCCCCCCGCTGCTTCCCCGCGGCGCGGGGGTGGGGGCAGAGCAGCCCCCCACGCAGCTGCGTAGCGGGGGCCGGCCGGGTAGCCCATCGCCGCTGCTGCCCCTGCTCGGGCGGCTCTGAAGCCTCCGCAGCGCCGGGACAGCGGGAAGGCAGCGCGGGGCGGCGGGGTCTTACGTGCTTTGGGGACTCTTAAAAGCCGCGCAGCCCAGTGTGTGCCCTAGTGACGTTGGTGCAGACCCAGCATCCCTCCCTGCAGGCTCTGCAGCAAGCTGCTCTTGCTTTTTCTTTTTTCTAAGTTTTCCTACCCCTGATACCTCAAAGGGGGATCCCAGGCGCCATAGGAGAGTGATACTCTGTGGGATAACCATCATGTTTGGCCCCTGTGGCTGCTAATCACTTTGCAGTCATAAATAATACATTCTAAACTACAGGTTGGGCTTTCTGTGTCTTCTCTTAATTACATGATAGTGTTGGAAGTTCAGATTAACCGTACTGTGATTATGTCTGTGGCTTGATTCAGTTTAGTGGGATGGATTTCTGAATGGCAGAGGAGAGCTGTAGGGGAGCAGAGCGGGGGTGACGCCGACACTTTGGAGTGTGTCAGATTTCAGGCCTAGCTGTAGATTAACGGGGGTGAGATGTGACCCCTCATCTAGAAAATGTTCATCACTGGACAGTTACTTGGTGAACTACACCAACATGGCATTGCAACAGGAATATTATTCACAGAAGTCATAAAGGAAGCAAATTAACTAGTTTGGAGACAGTCAAGGTTGCAAGTGAGCAGGGGTTATCTGATTATTCAGTAGCTGGTGTAAAATGAGCTGGTGGTGGCATTGGGGATTGTAAACCGTGTCATCGCTAAGTTTTGCCAGAAGGAGGATTCACTGAACCTGGAGTTGCCCTTCTGAAACAGTGCAAGGGAAGAGGATATGAAAACAAATGGATGGCAGAGGTTAATCATGTTGCTTAATGCCCTTTAAGGCCCTCCAAATACTTTATTGATAAGCATGATATTAGCAGCATAGATAAGCTGGAGAGAGAAACTTGGCTTGTTACCGTTTGGGCCATACTATTATTAGGAATTACTTGAATCCAAGACAACATTTTTCTTCCTCATTCAACATGTGGGTGGTGGGGAAGCCTCTCATTTTGGATTTAAGTACAAAGTGGGGGTGGGGGAAGGAGCAGGTGGCTGTGGTGACAGTGACTCAGGCCCTAACTTTGGCTTGGAGGCACAGCAACCCCTGACTTGCACTCTGCAAGCCCCTCACAGCCTCTGCCCTACTCTTTCCTCCCCCTTTCCCACCCCACTTCCCCTGCCAGCTTATTGTCAAGCACAGATCTTGCCCCATTCTGCCCTGGGGCACAAAGTCAAGGTAGCTTCATTTCTAGCCCCACCACACCACAGCAGGATTGGGGCTGGAGCCATGTCTGAATGCAAATGATGGAGGGGAGGGAGGCAGAGGGGGCAGGGCACTGGCAGCAGGGTGTGGATGCACTGTGAGGAGGACAGGTGACAGAGGGACAGATGATGGGGGCAAGGGTCAGGCTGCCTTTCCCCCCTTGCAACAGTAAATTTTCTATGTATAGAATCTAATTATTGGGGTCATCATAGATTTGGTTAAACACAGTAACTTCTCAGTACATGACTCCTCACTTTCATGAGCCTTCTTGACTAAAGTTAGCATGTGCATAAGGGGTTATAATTGTATCTTTATTAAACTTTGCTCTTGGTGTTATAAAAACTTCATCACTTCAAAACAGAGTTGCTTCAGAGTAAACAATGAAAAGTTATTTGTACTTTCAGTACATTGACAAAACTACTAATTTTTTTTTTTTTAATATGCACAATCCAAATAAAAAAAAAAAAAATAGAAACCTAAAGTTAGTTTCCAATGGGTATGCGTTAAAGTGATGTAGCTGTGATGGTCCAGGAACTATGGGAGAGGCAAGGATTTCTTAGGGTTATTATATTTTTTTTTTTTTTTTTTTTTTATTGGATCAACTGCATATTTGGGACTAGTTTTCAAGAATGTCTTGTAGCTGAAGGCTTGTCTAACTCTATCTCATCTAGGTAGTTGGTCCAATTCTAATATTATAAAAGCCTTAGTCTGTCTGTCTGTGACGCTTTATTTGCACTAGCTCATTGGCTGTTAGGAATGACAGTTGTGGGGAGACAGACGGAGCGTCGCCACCTACCACCCCGTGCTGCCGTTGTCTCCCAGGAGTGGGGTGGGGGAAGTTTGCCCTGCTGTCCCCTCTGTCCCCCTCGGCCAGCACCCCGTGTTGCCGCTGCCTGCAGGGAGCAGGGCCGGAGTGGGGACAAGGCCAGCAGTTCTGGCCTCGCCGCCTCCTTTTTCCCCCCCTGCCCTTGCCACCGCCTGCAGGGAGCAGGGCCAGGGCTGCCACCTTCAGGGAGCAAGGCTGGCCTTGCTGCTGCCCCTCCCTCAGCCCTGCTCCCTGCAGGTGACGGCAGCATGCTGAGGGGGATGGAGGGGACAGTGGGGCAAGCTTCTCCCTCTCCCCCGCTTGTTCCTGGGAGATGGTGGAGGTGCAGGGTGGTAGGTGGCGGCGCTCCATTTCCACCCGCCCCCCCTGTCATTCCTGATGGCCAACTGGCTAGTAAAAGATATCACCCTAAGAAATCCTGTCTTTCCAATAGGTGGAATGATTGTAAATATGTCAAGTGACATATGGCAGTTCCCACTGACTTCAATTTGCTGATCCTAGTTGAAGCCATTCACTGTCCTTGACTCAAACTTTTTAATACCCCAAAATGCAGTTTTGCAAATGTAGCTGGGGCTGTTTGCTTGTTAAAATCAAGATGCAAGTGTATCTCAGTTAAGCTGTTGGAGATATCCTGGACTCTTTCAGCATATGTGAACATTATCAATATGATACTTCTAAGTAAAATTAAGTCAAATCTGAGTTTCTACATTGATTAGGAAACTAAAATTATATACTTTGGTAATGTATATACTTCAGTAATTGAGGACTATAGAATGGAAAAAGGTAAATAATAGATTTAATAAAAATATCCTGTATGACATTTAAAAAATTACTTTAATCATGGTTGTTATCCACTTTGGTCTAAGTGGACAAGTAAAATGTTTTATATTTTTACAGACTGACAGCCCTCCAAACTTTTTCTGCGTAGTTGGTGCACAAGAAAGGTTAAAATGCTGCTCAGAATTTTTTATGTGAATTGCATCTGCAAGACCACTTTTTTTTCTGTGAATAATCTGTAAAGTAAGCCAATATAATAATGAATATTCACAGCACAGAGTAAATCTGCTGAATAAGAAATTGCTATTCTTATATAACTGCAGTTCAATGTAGTATTGTAAAGCCTTGTAGAACTAATGTCTAACGCAAAGTTTCTCAACCTTGTTAGATTGAAGGCATCCCTTGTTAGACTCAAGGCACCCCTTGAAAAATGCTAGCTCTTAGTTTTTACACACTTTCTCTTCTCTCTTTTTGACTAGGGGAATTTATAGAGCAGTTCATCTGTTGCAAAGAACTCTTAAAGTTCACAACAGGAGAGGAGTGTTTTTAACACTATGGATTTCTATTTAAATCTCTGGGCACCTATACACATGCCCAACATCTGCTCTGACACGTTCTAATTGGAACTTGTTGGAGCCGACTCTATTAACCAAGGCTGCAGCAGCCTTGGTATTGCTTGTATTCAGCATCCCCATGCTTCAAAATGGCATCAGGAATACTTTAACTAAAACTTCAACAAGCTTTAGTTTAAGTGCCCCCACTGCTGTATTGAATTGTAGGGAGGCTGAGTATGTGAGATGCTACAGGCCCTTTAATTAGAGTGGCTCCTGAAAGCCCTGGAATATGTGTACAGACACCCATTCTGGGTTTATCTTAACTGTGTTAGCACTACTAGGTGTGTAAACCTTGTATGGCATCCTGTGGCACCCTTGGAAGGATCTTAAGACACCCTGGCTGAGAATCACTGGTCTACATGATTGGCTACACCAACAGAGCCGTAAGGTAGTTGAGACTTCTAGGTACGACAGCAATATAAGTGATTTATAATAGTGAAGTGGCTGAGCTTTGAGCAGTGGAAAACAAATTTGTATATTTTTGTTGGATTGTACAATGCATCCAGAAAACAGCAGCTGATAGGTGCATCAGTGACTGCCTTAAGTTGATGTTGATTTGTTTCACTTTTCTCCATAAAATTTTGAAACTACTACTATGTAATGTAAGATTTTTTTTTTTTTTTCAGAACAGTAATCTTTATTAAGATATTACACACACCCCCACTAGCACTTAAACTTGCCTGCTAGTAAAGGAACAGGTAAATTTCAAGGCTATTTTTTGTGGGTGGGGAGGTGGGGGTAGGAAATGAATCAAGTCTTTCAGGCAGGCTTAAACATCTGTGCAGTCATTTGATTTGCATTCTGAAATGGATATTCCAGAACAATCAATTGGTTAAATCTGAGCCAGTCAAACAAGAATGTTTCTCTATTTTCTAAGGCCTTTCTCGCTTTAATCCTTCCATCAGTGGCATATGCCAGCAGTTGTGCATTTTATCAACTTCTTGTTTGCAAGAATCTATTTGTTGGGTGGTAGTTTGACCTGAGCTAACCATAGATGTGGGGTTTTTGTTCTCAACATTGTGTATTGTATACATGTACATGAAAGCTCTATAAATATTTATGGAAAAATAAGCACTTTTGTTCTTGGACTGAAATGGGATATGGCCTTTAAAAGCATCCTATTATATAAAGTCTGTATTTAGTTACCTGTATTTAAAGCTTTCTGAATCTAAATTGTAGTTCAGTCTTCTTGTCAGGATTACTGACATTCACTGCCCACACCATGGAATAGCCAGCTAATTCTGCTTTTGGAAAGCCAGGATTGTTGTCTTGTTTTCCCTGTTTCAAAACTACTTTTACAAAGACTCGTTCATTAAACCGTTTGTATACCACAGCATGTCCAATTACAGTTGGATTGCCTTAACTTGGGAATGCTCTTTATTAAATTCATTAATTTGATACATTGGTAGGTGTGGGGTCTTTCTCTTCACCATAATCCTTTATATGTCTTATAAAGAATCATTTCACCCATCTCTGACACACAGAATATGTTAGCACTTCTGAACAATCTTTAAAAGGGGTGATTAAGAAAACACTTCTCCAGCTGACTAGAGTAGATGTTAAAATCTCTTTGCATTCTTGTTGTCAACTTCACTTTTCTCATTCAGACCAGTTCAATAACAAAAAACTATCAGGAAACTAAAGTAGATCAGATTTCAGAAACAGCATGCTGCATTTAAATAAACATTAGATTTTTCTTCCTTTTTAAGAGTGAATGAAGAGGTTATGTGAAGCAAAAGCTCTTGAACATATAGAGCAACTTATTAAGCCATACACATGTAAAATGTTGTGGATTTCTTCTCCTTTCCATTCAGATGGAATTTATGGTCCTGACACGATAGAATACACTTGGAAATTACTATCTCCATCAAAAGCTAATTTATCCAGCAGTTCAAAGAAGACCAGTCTACTGAAACAACAAAATACACTAAAGCTAAAGGATAGTGGCAAAGATGCTTCAGAAGACAAGAGCTAATAATAAGCCCCACTCCTCTTGATTCTTTTATTGCAGAGATGTCAAACTCAAATCAATTGAGGTGCTGCATTCCCATATTTTTAGGTGCCCATGGGCTGCTCCCTGGTTCTTGTGCTGGCAGCCCCAGTGGCAATGCAGGCATAATTCCTGTCACTGTTGCTAGAGCTTCTCAGTACTGCAGCCAGCAGTCTCAGCGTCACCACGGGCAGAAGGTCTGCCACCGTGGCCAGGTACCCCAATTTGACTGCAGTGGCAGGGTTTCCCACTGCAGCAACCAGTGAGGCTAAGCAGCCTCAGTAGCATTTCAGGTGGAAGCTGTGCCACTGAGGCTAGAGCTGGGTCTCTGGCCTTGGGGGCAGGGCTTTCAGGGGCACTGGCTGTTGTCATGGGAAGTTTTGCTAACTTGGCAAGAGCCAGGGTAAACGTGCCTGAGCTGGATGACCCAGCTTTGCAGGCCAGACAGCTCAGGGGCTGCATGTTTGACTCCCCTGTCTTCTAGTTATGCTACTACAGAAACTTGACTCGAGGAGACAGACCTGGTTACAGAATGGCTAGGCATTGAGGACAGAATACACAAGTGTCTTGCCCAGTGACAGGGGGAAGCAACTGCCTTATCGGTAGACCTGACAATAAGTAGGAAAAATTAACAAGCTAGAACTTGTAGAGTTTTCTCTGGGTAGTTCCTGGTCTTTAATATTCAGTCTGGTTTCTAAAATGCTATTCACTGCATGAATAAAAAGTTACTCTCTCTCATACAGCAGTAGTTTGCTGTACTCTTCACTTCTCTTAAATGTGTACCTTCACTTTTTCACATAACAGTTAGTTAGACAAGCTTTAGTTATATCCACAGGTCAAAGCTGAAGGGTGATGAGAGCTAAAACGTTTGCCAGGTAACGGAAATTAAATATTTCCTGTGGCCCTAAACTCTACTTTTTATGCATAGGTTACTTCCCTTCTACAGGTCAAATGATTAAATAGTGACTGAAACAAATCCAGTATGCACTCCTCAGTGCTGTATGTTCTCATATTATGCCCATTGTTGTATTACTGGAACCTGCTAAGCTACTACAGTAAGTGATGATGTCTGTCACATGTTGTTTGTTCTCTGATCCTCTTCCTTTCTAATTTTAATACATAGAATCACCTTTCATATTAGACAATCAAGTCCAAGAATTATGTCTTGCACTAAAGCAGATGTGATGAGTTTTGTGGTAATCAGCCCCCTGTGCCATGTGCAGCATGTACTGGCCCAACTTGGCGTTTGTGGTGCAGGTGGCACCCTGGCTGGAACCAGCACCTTGAATGCTGCATGCAGCTGAGGGGGGCCAGCACAGAATGTGTCGCATGCTGTTCCCTGCTGGACTAGGCCCCCAGTGCTGGCTTTGGGGCTGGTCTGGATCAGGTTGTGCTGGATACAGTGTGCAGGTCTTGTTTACTTGGCCGTTACATGCCGCGCACACACTATGCTAGCTTTATGCATTGCCTACAGTGCAAGCCCAAGAACAGGGCTGGCATGTGCTGCAGGTGGAGTGTGGGGCTGGACCAGCTGCCTGTGGTGGTTGCATCACAGGGAACTGGAGTGGGGCATAAGCTGCATCCCACTGGACTGGCCCCGTTTTCTGGCTCCTGGATGACATGATCTGGACCCGCCCCAGACCCGGCACACAGGTTGATCTGGCAGGGTTCAGCATGCAGTGTGTGCCCATGTTATCCCCCTGGGCCATGTGCAGCACCCACAACACCAGTTTCAGCCTGTGCACTAGACTGGCTTTGTGTACTGCGTGCAGGGTTAGTCTGAGACCCATGGGCTGGATCATATATCTCCACAAACGCGATGCGGACTGTATATTTGACACCCATGGCACAAAGGATACCACCTAGGCCCAGGCAGGTCTATTTCAGAAGCTGTGCTAAATTCTATATACTCAGTGACATCAGGAGAAACATTGCTAATGGGTGTTATGTTATGCTGTTAATAATTAAGGATGAATTGTTCTTATGAAAGATTAATAAACATTTTTAAAGTAATCCTGCAGAAGGAAATTAGTTTTCCAAATTGAACAGTTGTGTATGATCTATTTCAGTTAGAAGGCAATCTCCTCGAGCCTAATTTTCAGCTCATCTGTGAGCTTCAGCGGTTATCATTTACTTTTATAATTCTGGGTGCAAATTTCTTGAACAGATTGGCTTTTCTTCTCCGAATTGTACCTGGAAGCCTTGGAGTGGATGTTTTTCAGTATTAAACCAAAATATTAAAAGTAGACCTGTAGAGCAAAAGAGAAATCCTGTATAGTATTTCTTGTCTCTTTCTCTGTACTAAGTAGTAAAATTGCTTGCTTTCCTAGTGAATGTTAGGGTTTTAATTCCTTTGTAGACCAGCACTGGGTAGCAAGGACTAATGCATTAAGCTACGTTTTTCGTCTGGGTTTTTTGGTCTTTCAGTCCATTCCGTTCTTAGTGTTCTCTGTGTTTTGATATAAAATTAAACATTTTTTACATTCATTTCTGGGTGTGTTGCAGTTTTACTTTGTTTAAACAACACCGTGGAATTCTTCCTTTCCCCGTCCCTGCAACTAACATTCTGTTGCTCTATCAAAACACATGGCAAGTTGAAGCATTTCACTTTGTGCCTTGCTGCTCTAGTGGGCAGGTGAAGATTGTGTTGGAAGAAACCTGTGCTCAAGATCACTTTTATTTGTAGCCTTTTTTCCACTCTCCTGTAATAGACACGTTGGAGGTGTCTCTGGAGATTACCCTGCCCTGAAGATTCTGGGTTGGTGGAATCCCCAAGGATGCTTCCACAAAGTAGGACCAGACTAGATGATGCTACTGCTCCTTGGGTGTGTCTACATGTGCCATTAATGCACAACAGTAAACTCCAGATCTTATTATTCCAGACTTTATTGCTCCCAGGCACGCTGTTTATATGTGCACCCAGACCACAGCACGTTGAGCTGGATTAGAGCAGCCCCAGCTGGCAGGGGGCCTAGGGGGTCAGCCTACCAGCCCTGGGCTGCTCCGACTGGGCTCACCGTGCTACAGAAGGGCTGGCTGGGTTACAAGGGTGTTTCAGTGTGGGGGCCCCCAGCTGCCAGGACCATGGGGCCAGGGACCTGGGTCCACAGCCTCCTGGCTCAGGCAGGAGGTAGTGGCTGCTGCAGCTGAGCGGAGCCCAGCTCTCTCTCCCTGCTGACTGCCCTCTGTGGACTTAGGCAGGGAGGGCTAGCTCCCCACTGCAGTTCATGCTCCCCGGGGGTGGGTGGGTACCTGTGCCCCCAGATTTGTACGCTGGGCAGGAGCTGCACACTGGGGCAGGAGCTGCATGCTGCCTGCTGCAGGCTTGGGCTCCCACCCTGCTTACCCTATTCTGGGGCCTCCACAGCCTGGCGGATGTGACCTGGTGCTGCACAGGAAAGCTGCTTGCCACTGCAAGCTCCATGCTACCCTGGTGACACATCCCCTGCATGCACGGCTGCAACGGAGGTGGCAATGTGGGGTTGTGGGCAGGGGATGCATCGCCATGGCAGCGTGGAGCTTGCAGTGGCAAGCAGCTTTTCTGTGCGGCCCTGTTGTTCTTGGCAGCACTGGGTCGCACCCACAGGGCTGTGGAGGGCTTGGGGAAGGGCAGCAGATTAGGAGCCCAAGCCTGAAGTGAGCAGTGTGTGCGAGGCATGGGCATAGGCATCTGGGGGACACAGGTCCTTCCTGTGCGGGCCGGGCGCGAGCCGGGCCCTTTTTTGTGCTCTGCGCGGGCTGTGGCCAGCAGCCCGGGCACGCGGGGTCGGAGAGGGCGCGCGTCAAGCTAGAATTAGGCACGGACTCGTAGCGGTAGATTTAAAGATTGTTTGCTTACACCAGAGATGGTTGTGGTGCAGGCTGGAAAACTTGCTTGAGTTGCGGTTGCAGACAAAAACAACACGAACGATCACGTGGAGTTTGCTAGGCTCCACGGAAACAGAGCTCCTGATGCCCTGGACAAGCGCGCCACCAAAATAGAAACTTCGTAGATACATCTTATAAAATTATCGCTCAAAGACGGGAAGAGGTGGGCGATGGATCAGGTCGCCAAACTCCCCTGAATCTCACACAGGGTCTCTATTACCCTGCCGTGTACCCAGAGTTCCTATGAGATGGATGTGGAGTCCTCTTCAGCTTGGGCGGAAACCGCTCAAGCCTCTTATACGGCTAACAGGCCAATCATTAGCCTCCACGTGGGAATAATTTAGAACTAGCCAATAACGGGGAACCAATTTGCATGCAGGTGGCGGGAACTCCTTTGCACTGTGCATTTCCCTTGCAACTTGAGCAATGCACTCTGCAAAGGAAGCTGCAAATAGGCGGGAAACTCTTCCTTGCACCGGGGTTCTCCTCTGCAGCAGAAAACTCTACCATGCAACGAAGCTGTAATTTGGCGGGGATAATTCTAGTGCCGAAGCACACACAAAATCATACCTTTGGGTTATGACACTTCCAACCCCCTGGGAGTGCTTGCAGTGGCGGCCCCACCCTGAGCCCTCAGAGGGCAGCCTATCCCCCGCACAGATCTGTGGGGGGTAGGGGGTACAGCAGCAGGGAGCCTGCTCCACCCCCTCTGGATGAGCCGCCTGCTGCCCTGTCCTGTTCCCTACTGGGGCCTTGCGTCTGCACATTGCAGGCCCAGGCCCTAAGCCGCAGGCACTGCTCAGCTGGGCAGCAGTCCCCGCCCTTGCCCTGCCCAACTTCCTCCCTATGGGGACATCAGTTCCCCCTGCCACTTGCAGGAGCTGCTCTCCAGGCTACCTGGTGTCCATACGCATGATGCCCCCTGCCTGACAGCCCTCCTCCTGGTCTCTCCCAACCCCTTGCAGTCTGGAACTCTGCCAGCCTGCAGAGGGCTCATTGCAAAATCTTCTGTTTCTCTGGTAAAACAAGAAATCTGCGTTTGCCTCTGGTAAAAGGTAAAATCTGCTGTTTTTTCCATTTTTCTGTGGTTTTTCAGTTTTCTGTTTGTTTAGAGTTTCATTGTTCATAACATCACCTTAAATTTTCCATTATCATAATGCAGTGTATTAATACCCTATCCAAGAAATACTCAGCTGCAGGCTGCATCTCATGCAACCACCATTTTTTTTTGTTTGTTTGTTTTGTTTTGTTTACAAGTTTTAAAAAGATTTATTTTCTAGATGACCTAGTTGGCTGCAAAAATCTTTGGTATATGCATTAATCCCTCCCACTCCTAAGAAACTTTTAATTTCATGCTCTGGAGGAAAATGAATGGTATGGCTCTCTTGCATCATTAATTTATTTCCTGACTTTCTGGGTCTCTCTGGAATTTCCTCTGCATCATATTGAACTCCAAACAGAACTTCTCCACCGAGGTTCCCACTTTCTCTCTTTCAGGCCAACATGCACAAGTTTGTAGAACATGCTGGTTTACCTTTTGATATTTGGGAACCTACGTATTATTCCTCAAGTTGTTAAATAGTTTAAAGTGACACTATCAAACTTACAAATCACATTTAAAAACTAATAATATCTCTGTAAGATATTCTAAATCCCAAGGACAGGGGTCAGCAACCTATGGTCTGCAGGTCAAATATGGCCTGCCAGGCCAGGTGGGGGTCGGGCAGCACTAGTGGCACTACAGCAGTGATGGCATTGGCTGGGTTGGAAGTGATGGCTCCTCTTCAGAGCTAGCCTCTTTAAAGCTGCCTGTTTGCTTCCAAAGGTTGCTGGCCCTTGTCTAAGAAATTGTAAACTTGAACAGTGTTGGTTTTTTGTTTTTTGTTTTTTTTTGTTTTTGTTTTTTTTCCAGCTACTGATGATCTGTTTGTTCTTTGGATTTCACTTAGCCTGGAGGATGAGCATGAGTTTACTTTCTTGCAGCCAAGCACCAGTTTGATTGCTAGGATTGTTGTCCCCAACGGACAGTGTGAGTTCGTGCCCGGTGCGCTATTGCCAATGAACACACAGGGGTGGAGGATCCAACTTAATCTTTATTGTTTCCAGTCTGCGCAGAGAGGGGTGCTTGGCAATCGTTTGCAAAGCAAGCACCACCGGTTTCTACCTTTGGGTACCTTTTATACATATGTCAGTGGCTTGCAACCAATCACTGAGCGATACACTTGCAAACATAAGATGTTCTCTACTGAGCATGTCTCTATACCTATGTTTTAGCCATGTATTTCATTTACATACATATATGTTTCATTAACATACTTTTGCCCTGCCCAGGGGTGTGATTTTTAGCATTATAATGAGACCTTTTTCTGAACTTCTTGCTACCTTACAAGTGTCAGGGAGACACTATCCTGCTGGTGTTAGGGAGGCATTCCAGGAATCCTCCGCATCCCACACGCTGTGCTCTGCAAGCATCTCTTAACACACACATGCCACACCCCTCCCAGCATCAGTAAGTTGCCTTAAGTATTCAGTTAGATATAGTTTGCAAAAGCTAGATATACCATAAAAAAGATTACATCAGGATGATAGAAATAGATCTGGAAGGGACTTCAGGTGATCCTTTAGTTTAGCTTCCTGCTCAAGGCAGGATCATCCTTGTTTAAATTATCCTTAACTTGCATCTAAAGGATCTGAAATTTTGAGAGGGGGAAAACCCAACAACAAATATTGCAAACCTGCAAGTCTCTTGGAAGTCACAAAATTGTTTCAGTGCATTGAAACTAGCATAAGCCACACTGCTGTAAATCAGTTTATGCAGGGGCTGTATCTACAATAAGAATTTGTAGTGGGTTTTTCTTCTGGGGGCAGGTAACTGAAATCAGTCCAAATCTCTGTGTAAACAAAACCTCTTCCTCGGAAGCATCCCTCTACTTTAACAGATGATTCCCCTTCGTGTTAGTTGAACAGCCATATTTGGTATGTTGCCTGCTCTGGTGTAAGCCTCATTCCAATGCTTCAGATGTCAAGAGTGCTCAGTCATCTTTGGAAAAGCCAGAGTTTTTGGGATTGCCTTCAGAATACCAGCCAGGAACAAGTTATTTTGACATCTCTCCTATTACAGTGAAAAATCCACTTCACAAAGCAATTGGATGCAATTGTTTTCTTCATTATGTAGGATGCTTTTTTGTTAAAATACAGTTATCATCTAACCAAGTATTTTAACTTGGATAATCGGAAGCCAAAATAATAACATTATGAGAATCCAGTTCCCTCTTAATTTTCTAAGGGACCAGTTTCAGTTTCCATCCCTGAGTATACAGGAAATTGCTGATGAAACTGAAGATTCTGTAAACTTGTATCTTTAGGGGGGGCTTATTTTTTTTTTCTATCAAATTTTTTTTTTTCATACACAGTTAAATTTGTGTCTCAGCATGGGAATAAAGAGATGGTGCTTCCCATAGTGCTAAATGGAAAAAAGAGTCCTGACTGGAAGAGAGGTAGTTCTCTTCTAGAAAAATAAAAAGGTCAGATCAAAGTATAGCTAGGAGTTGGAATAGATGCTCTAGGTAGTCACATGCTGATGTTTATGTGCAGAGATAAAAAAAAGTCTTGTATTTAGGGGAGGAAGAGAGCCAGAAGAAACTATATAATTAGGTTGAAATACACCATCCATATATATCTCTGAGCAGAAGTTGCATTTTATTTTTACAGCAGAAATGCATAATTGCATATGGACATCTTAAAAACAACTTTAGTCACAGTTGAGAAGCATTTCATCTCAGATTTGAGATAAAACTGTGTATCAGTTTATCTACCTACCCTGAACCAGAAAATAAGTATCTTCACTAAAAATTATTCTCAGTTCTGCTTGGAATGAGGAACGTGGAAAATGAAGTCTCTTTCAGGTTTGTTTGTAATTTTATGCATTTAGATTCTCTGCAACATCACTTGGGTTTTTCAGTCTTCTGCTTTTAGTGTTAATTTTTAAGTGATGAGATGCCTAGACTTAGTGCAATTAATTTTTTTTGCCCAATTTACTAAGGAACTTGATGCATACACTCACATTCTGACTATTAATGACGTTTTCTGCATGATCGGTACTTGATCTTCTAGACTGGGGTGGGCAATTATTTTGGCTGGTGGGCCACGTAGAGTTTTGATTAGCTGTTAAGGGCCATATACAAAATCTTTCAGAAGATGTAAATTTAACAAATTAAAGATTAAAAAAAACAAACAAACCCAAACCCCCAAACAAACCAAATCATGTACTAAAAATCAAACATCTACTATAACATTTTAATTGCATCTAAAAAAATATTTTTGTCCTGATTTTTTTTTTTTTTTTTTGTATTTTTAGTAGTATACATGCAGTCATCTCTAACAGCTCAAAATAAAGTCTTACTTTTGTATATTGTGGGTGGGTGGGGTAGCAGGCAGCAGGAAGTGTGGGGCATCACATGCCCAGACAGGTTGGGGGAAGCTTCAGCCAGGTGGCTCCTGTCTGAGTGCATGGGGCTCCAGCCTTCCACCCACTCAGCCACCCAGTACGATAAGCAGCCACCTGTGGGCAGCCTAGTGTGTGGAAGACAGCCCTGCACGGAAACTGTGTACATTGGCCAGGGCCGGCGCTGGGGCTGTTGGGCGTAGGGTGGGTGTAGCTGTGGGCACAGCATAGGCTGACCAGGCAGGGTTCGGGCCCAGATGAAATGTCACAGGAGCAGCCGCAGCCAGATCCAGCCCACCGGCTGTATTTTGTCCACCCGTCTTCTAGGCAACTACTTGGACTGGTTTCAAGAAATAAGTGCATGTGTGGGCATGGGGCACAGCACTTGAGGTAATAGCAAGTCAGCTCTCAGGGGAATGGCATTCAGTGTTTCACTTATGTAACTAGAATGTTAAAAATCATTTAAATATAGAAAATTATGTGCATGTTTAAATAAAGGGAAAATAATCATCTGCACACTGTATCAACAAGTGGACAAAGTAGACCTCCAAACTATTTGTCTTCACCATTTTGTGGCCACATTAGATGTTCATTATGCTAATTAGATCAATTTTAGCATAATAAAGTAGCTTCCTAGATGTGGATGGTGTAAATTCTAGAACTTAATGGATGTGTGCCTGATAAATCATACTAAATACACCTCTAATGATAGCCTTGCCATTAACACTTCATTTCCTATTTCAGACAAGCATACACTTAATACAAGACAACATGATACTCCGATGCAATGATAATGTGACATTTTAAATAAAAGTAGTATGATAGCAAGTGTGGTTTCAGTATAATACAGTTTCATGCTACTTCTTTGTTGTTTAAGGTAGTAGTTCTCAACCCTTTTTTGTACCAGGACCCATTTGTAAACATGGATGGCCGGTCTCGACCCAGTAAATAGAAAACAGTCTTGACCCAGTTTAAGTTGAAAACAGCCCCTGGCCCTGCTGTCAGTCCTGACCCGCAGCCCTCCTGATGCCAGTATGTGGGGCAGGGGATGGGTGTGGGGCATGGAGGGGCACATGCCTTTCTGGACTTGTGCACCCACAGCAGGCATGGGGCTGCAGCCTGGCTGTACCAGCATGGGCAGGAGCTGCTTCTAGCAGTGGGACTTGTTGCTGCTACTTCCACTGCCATGAGCCCTGTGCCAGCCACATAACAGACAGACAGGGTTGGGGGGCACACTGTCCTCGCCTCCTCCCACCACCAGCTGCTTGTGCACCAAGCTGCTGCTCTACCCTGCCATCATGGGCCAGTTGCTGCCACCACATGCCACCTTGAAGGCTGGAACTCTGCCAGCCTGCAAGGGGAAACCTGCGCTTTCCCATGTTTTTCTGTGATGGTCCCAACCCTTTCAAATATTCTTGTGACCCACTTTTGGGTTGCAACCTGTGGGTTGAGAAACACTGGTTTAAGGAGTAGCATTCGTGAATGCCAGAAAAAAGGACAATACGGAACCTCAAGTTTGAAGGCTGTGAAATTGGGGGTGAGGGAGGGGAAATCCTGAAGCCATTGAGAGAGAGCTGTCAATTCTTCTCCTTCCTCTTCCCCCTCCCTTTGGAAAAATACAGTGCATCCTTTTAACCCTATCAAGCATTGCTCTGGGTTTCCGCCTCACCCCTCAGACTAACATCATCACCACCAATGGTGTTGCACAGAATGGTGGCTTTTATATGGTAAGCTGGATAGTGAGACCACTTTCTGGAAATGTTCCACTGTATATAATGTGGTAGCTGCTGTCCTACCTTCATTGCTAAGTATCTACCTTCCCCCTCCAAAAATAATTTTGTCCCTTCTGCATTGAGATTGTGCCCCATACACAGGATTCTTTGTCTCTAGGTCCCCCAACATTGGATCAAGTGTGAATTTATTTAGCTTTCCTGTTTAGTCTTTCATAAGTGCCTCTCTTCTACTTCTGTCCTCTGTTACTTGGGTTTTATGGCTCCTGGGCAACAGCTGTAAACTGTCTGGATGGATTACTGGAAGCCTGTAAATGCTATAAAGATTATGTGCTAAATTCTGGAGTGAGTGGTGGGGAGAAACTTGTGCCACTGTTCACTTAAATGCTTTTGGCTCATAATTTGTTAGCATTCAGGATGGGTTTGCTTCTTTTTCAGATATAACACTTTATTGGGGAAGTTAAAAATCATAGTTATTTACGTAGCTCTGCAGAGTTGGAAGAGAATGTAGGACCCTGTGCATTGTAGCTGCATGAGTGTATTGTTGGCTTTCGGGAATGCAATCTAGAAATGCGGTTAGTCATGCAGCCTTTGTTAGTCTGGTATGCAGGAGGTTAAGAAGTTCTGATGGCATGGTATGATAGGACAACACGAACATAATCGAACTGTTGTAGGGGACAGAAATAAGGCTGCATGAAGGAGGCGGCAGTGGAGGAATTAAAAAAAAAAACTTGTGTGAAAGGGTAAATGGAAATTCTTAAGTTGCTATTATAACTGCTTCATATTCATAGTGATTATTTTGTTCCTAGGGCTGAGGCTTACAGTAAAAGGTGAACCCACATCTTAACTCTGTTTTTTTTTTTTTTTTTTTAAATTTCTTCTTTCAGGTTTCTGATAATGATTTGGCAGTGCTTTGTATAGATTGATGGTTTGTAGACTTTTTCAGTCCATTTGAATTTTGTTCTCAAACAAATGGAATTCCCATCTCTGATTAAATTAATATATATTATGCCAAACTCCTACCATAAAAGAAATTACCCTTCCCTTGCTACAAAATTTCATCTTCATTCTGAAAACTAATTCAGGTGCCTCTGTAAATTAATAACATCAATAACATGGGTAATCTTTTATCTGAAAACAGATAGCACCAGCCAAGCTGAAAATTCAGAGTGCAAATTCACTTCAGAGAGAGACTTTTCTAAAGATCTCCTTTCTGCTTTAATAGCTAGAATCCATTTCCGGGGAGCAAAAGATAGTATATTGTTATTTGCTTTAATTATGATGACTCTCCCTAATCATAATGCTTCAGTCAGAGCAATGTATGTAATATCCAGGGCTGGGTTGGTTGGTTGTTTCTGTTCTTTTGTTTTGCTCTTTATTTTTCAGTAGTCGGAAAGGCAGTATTGGAATATTCCATTTAACACTTTAAGCTGCATTTTGTGTTTCTAAAACACTTTTTCATTACTGCACTTTTTCAGTACCATTGAAGTGAGCGTCTTTTAAAGTTTTCTGGCACTAATTTTAAATTGTTCAAAGTGTTGTAGTAGTAAATAATCCAATGGCAACTAAATCTTTGGATTGCAACCATCACAATAGCTATTTCAAGTTAAGCAAGATATTTCTTTGTCCTATTCTACTCTGGCTTCTGCTATGGCTTCCTAAGTCCTTAATCACTTTGTCACTCTGTACTGGATTCTTTACACTCTGTCTACATCAGTGGTCCCCAACCAGTCAATTGTGAGGGCACGCAACATGGGGGGGGGGGGCAGGCATGTGCCCCATATCTGTACATGGGGTGGGCTGCAGCTGCAAGTTGGAGGCGGGCTCTTGCTGCACTTTGCTTGGGCTAAGCGGTGGCACTGGGAGCAGGGCTATGGTGGGACTGCAGCCGCACAAATTCTCTGTAGCCCCCGCCACTTCCCCACCTCCAAACCCCCTCTCCCAGCATCACTGCCACCCACTCTGAGTGCAGTGTGGCCCAACCCCTGCCAGGAAGAGCCCAGCACAGCCTCCTAGCCCCAGCCTGCAGTGGTGGCCTGCTCTCCCCCGTGTAGATCCTGGGCATGCGGGTGGTGGGGGCAAGTGGCAGGGGGAGGAGAAGGCTTCACTGGGCTCTTCCTGGCAGAGGCTGGGCCACGCTACACTTGGGGTGGATGGCAGTGGCACTGGGAGGGTCTTTGAGGGGCTATGGCAAATTTTCAGATGACTGCAGCCCCCTCACCAGGAAGAGCCTGGCTGCAGCCTGCCCCGCATGCAGATCCAGGGGCATGCTGCCCCCGCCCCCCCGTGCCTTCCTGGGGTGCGTGCGCCCCCCGGATGTGCTGCTCGTAGCTCTGTCCTGTCCTGCTCTGCCCCGGCTGTGCAGGGCCTGCCCCTGCCCCAGCCCCAACCCCACTCCTTCCCTCACTGCCATTGGTGGCAGGGCGGGGAGGCAGATGGAGGCCCTGGTGATGAGGGAGGGAGTGGAGTTAGGGCTGGGGCCTCGTTCTGCCCCCTCTCCACAGCCCTTTTTACCCCCCGCATCCCTTCCCCTACAGACTCTATCTGCTGGGAGGGTGTGCCCTCAAATAATTATTTCTCCCTTTGCCTCAATCTGCCCCTCCTTTTCCTCCCCGCAGACTTTCCTGCTGGGCAGGAGAGGGGGTGGGGTGGCAGCACACGGTAGGTGTTGGGTTGCTGTTACATTCCAAAAGTCATCTCCTACCTTAAAAAGATTGGAGACCGCTGGTCTACATCTTCTTTCTTGAAATGTTGGGGGCCCAAAATTGGACACAGTTCTCCAGGTTGAGGCCTCACCAGAGCAGAAGAGTCACTTCCTTGATTTGAAAGTGACACTCTGCTAATACAACCCAGTATGCTGTTTGCCTTTTCTTGCAACAAGAGCACACTCTGGGCTCATTCAGCTTATGATCTACTGTAAACTCCAGGTCCTTCTCTGTAGTACTGCAGCCTAGCTAGTCATTTCCCAGTCTGTATTTATACGTGCAGTTTTACTGTCCCGAGTGCAGGATTTTGCACTTGTCCTTGTCAAATCTCATCTGGTTGATTTGCAGAACACTTTTCTGGTCTATCCAGGTCGTTCTGAATCCTAGCCCTTTACCCAGCTCTACCCAACTTGGTGTCGTGCACAAATTTGATCAGGATTTACTCCGGTTGTCACTTTCGGATGCCACTATAAAGATTTTTGTGATCCTTGTTTAATAGGAAACCTTAAAATAGACAAGGGGTAACCTTCTAAACAGCTGTTACAGCCTATTGTGTAGGAGTGTGCCTGGCTGTAAAACAGCTGAAGTGAACAATATACACTCTGCATAAATACCTGGATCTTCACTAAACGGAAAGATATAAAACTGGAAACTCATTACTTACTTTGCAATGGACCCAAACCCTGCTTTTGACGCGTTTTCTGGACTATCAGAGCTACATCACTCTAGCCCTATTACTAGAATCATGTTTAAGAATCGCATTTGGGTCTGCAAGGTTAAATGGCAGTTCCTGGTGGGGTGCCCATCGTTTTTAACTGTGAGGTGCAGTGTTATATGATATATGTACTTGCATACGACATGCATCCACTTCCTCAAAATCAGCCCTCCAAAAATGGGGTGGATGTCTTAAGGTGACTTTCTTTGCTGGTATAGAAATGGGAAGAAATAGAAGCAAGCAGACACTGAGCTCCGGTGGCTGCCAAGGTGGCTCCTTCTCTCTCCCCAGCAAGCAAAACGGGTTGAGTTGTTTAACCCTCTTGTAGCTTGCAGCAGTTGCTGCTGGCTAAGGACTAGCTTGTGCCTGAAGCTGCAATTTAGCTGGCTGAGGGCAAGCTTGCTGTTACATGAAGTCTGTAGTATGAGGCTGCAGGTGTGGAAGCAACACTTATTATTTACTGGGGTGTAGCTGTTCTGCTACCTCATCCAGACTATCTTCTGTGATGTCACATTTCCTGGCCACTGTCAATGTTAGCCATGACTGGAACAAATCTTTGTTTTCCCTCCTGTGTTATGCCTTCCAAAAATAAGGTGCACATCACAGGAAACTCAAGACATGCAAGACTATATACAGTAAACAGTAGGGAGTCACAGTATTGACTGTATTGAAGTTGTAAAATATTTTCTAATGTATGACTGAATGCAGAGGAGTTGATGATTCATGATTTCATTTTTAAGCATTCCTTTATAGTTCCTCTACTGCAGTGGCCTCCTCTCTCCAAATAAGAGGAATTGGCACTACTGCATTAGTTAGATAGCTGTATCAAACATTTGGAAGTGTTCCCTCACAGTTCTGACTTCTGGCCCAAAAAGTAAATCTCCAGTTCAGCAAATGCTTAAGCATGTGCATAACCTTAAGATAATGAGTAGTGCCACTGGAGTTTTGTATATTCAAGCTGGCTTTGGGAAAAGGGCTTGAGATACCAAATTGATCATGTCTGAAGTCTATCAGTGTAAGCAAGCATAAGGCTACTATTGGAGCTACTAATCTTCAGCTTCAGTTTGTCTTTTCCTGTCTGTCTTGACTCCACCCTTTCCTTGATTTCACTTCCTTCCTTCCACTTCCATTTATAGATTATGCATAACATATTGGGTTCTTCTTTGCCAGAAGCTCCAGGATAGCATTGCTAAGATTTTGTGGGCACTTCTCCACGTGCTCCGGGGTGGGGGAGTGGTGCTTTAATGAGAGCTGCTGTAACTAAAGTGCTACTGCATCTCATGTATCAGTATCCCCACACTTAAAAATGGTGGCAGGGGTACTTGAATTCAAGCTCTTTAAACGAGCTTCCGTTCAAGTGCCCCAGCTGCCGTTTTTAAACATGGGGACACTGAAACACAAGACGCAGGAGGCTGCTGGAGCGCAGTAATTGCCACACTTCAGCAGACTTGATTAATTGAGTCTCCTCCAACATGCTAGAATTCCAGTTCATCGGAGCAGCCTCCGTCCTCATGTATAGGCACTGTGGGATTCTAGGTGGTGTCCCTCTGCTGCAGACCAAGTGTTGTGTGCCAGCAAGTAGTTATCCTCAGCTGCTCCTGACCTTTCTATGGGGATAAAGTGGTTGTTTGTTTGTTTGTTTTGGGGGGGGTGTATATCGTTCAGTCTTGTAATGATGAAAAAGCCTTCTTATGAATTGGGAGAGTGTGACTTAGATTGTGGCCTCTGGCCTAATGGAAAGTGCATTGATTTACAAACTTAAAGATCATGAGCTCTAGTCCTGGCATTTTCCTTTTGTGATTTACTCTCATTTCCAGGCACTTCACAGCCCTTGAGAGTCTGAGTTTCAAACCTTTTTTGTGGTAAAGTAACTTATTCCTCAGTTTTGTGGATAATTGTGCATGGTTACTACAGGCAGATCTTGGAACAGAGGTCTGGGTTCTAATTTAACAAAGAGCTATCACTTTCCACTTCCTTGTGCCGTTTTTCAGAAGGACCATGTCAAATAAGCAGTTCTGCCAGCTGACTACAGCCAACCTGTTGGAGCATGTGCACACCTGGGTGGTTCCATTGCAGGAGTTGCGCTAGTTGGTGCAAAGTGCATGCTGGGAAGACTAACTGGTGGAGAGGCTACAACAGCTGGCAGAAGGTGTGGGTGCATCCACATGTCTCTTGCTATTTGGAAGGCAGTGGTTGGAAAGCTGGTGTCCTGCCACTGGAGGGAAGCTGGCAAAACTGACTGTGTCTACATTGTTGCTAGAACCATGTAGTGTGAGCTAGGCCTCTGAGGTCAAGTCCTTTTGTTTGTGATGTAAACGCTCATTGTTTTGCCTCCTTGGCCCTCGGGTTTAGTTCCTGTGGAGGACCCAAAAGTCGGGGTGGGTCTTATGGAATGATTGTTGTCTGGAACCAACAGATGGCTATTCCCAGCCTGCTCTTAGGGTCAGGAATAGAAACCAAAAACCCTGATGTCCAGTGTTCCAGAGTTGATTTAAATTAAAAATACATTAGAAAAAATGTATTTAAATTGGTCTTACTCTTTAATTATTTTTAATCAGCATAGTGAAGCATCTGCTGTACTCCATTTAGGCTACTACCAAAATTATGATAATGTCTTCGGAGCAATGCTGTATTTGCCAACAAGTTCCCTTTCTTGGGAGAACTTGTTAACCTCCATGTTAGAGGTACCCCAAACAGAGTGGAGTCAGGAGGGAATGCCTTACTGTGATGCTACTTGGAGCAGTGCCAAAGTGCTCCTGAGACTGAGCACAATGTGTGGGAAACTTTACTGAAGTGTTCCAAGTGGAAGACTGCCTCTGTGTGCAACCTATGGCCCATGGGCCACAAAGGTCTGATCTGGCATGGGGAACTGGTGTCACAGAGATGTCCTCAATCTCTGACCACCAAAGTTTCAAGTATGAACTTCTGAACAGTTTGTTCTCTTCCTGTCATCTGCTTCCGTGCAGAAACAGATCATTCTTATAATACTTTATTTTCTGCACTACTCCTGCTATTGTTTCTGAGTGCCCTTCATGTAGGGGTTCAATAGACATCAAAGGTGAAAAGTATGAAACAGGTGATAACATAGGAAAGCCAAGAACTCTCTATTAATTTAAACCACTTGAGTAACTACCTAGTTCTATATATTTTTAGGGCTCTAAAGGAAAAATACATTAGGTCAATTTAATGTTTAAATGTTAAAATGTAAAATTTTCTTCCCCTGCTAGTGAAAAGGATTCATTTTCAGGGAGATGCAGGTAACTGCATTGTGATCTTCTTTTATTTGTCTACCAAAGATACTATCTCTGACCTAGGAAAATTCCTGCCTCCCGCCTCCCCCAACATGCATTTGTATGTGGCATTTAATTCAAAGTGCAGCTGTGATTAGGGCTCATAGATAGAAGTATACATTAAAGCTGCCACCATTATAGGAGAGAGAGTGTGTCTGTTTCACATAACAGTGGTTTGTTGCATGATTTATATTAGAACATCACAATAACTGTAATTATAGTTTGAAGGTCTCTATTTGCAGTGACTCAAAGGTTTAATATTTTGTTCAAAAGGGAAACTTCACCTGCTTTTGTGCCACAAAGAAATTCAGTATTTCTAACTGTAAGCATTAAAATAATGAGTCGAGTCTCAAATCATCAAAATTGTTATCTGTTGTTAGACTTAAAACATGTTTCAGGTTTTCTTTTCAAGCTTTTTTGTTGCAACCGTAAGGGCAAAAACGTGTTAATTTTTTAAGAATAAACACAATTTCTCAAGCAATTGTGATTCCAGGAGCTGTAGTTTTATGTAGTGGTGCACTGATAGAGATTTTTGGAGCTGATACCAATAGCTGATTTCTAAGGAGGCATATCAGCCGGTACCAGTCCGATTTCCAATAGTAGCTCTTCAGCTTGAAGAGCTGCGTCCACCTGGTAAGCCTGGTGTGGTAGAAGGGGTGTGGGGGGTCAGATCAAGGCCCCTGCCATGGGGGAGAGCATGGGGCTGGGGCAGGCACTGACCAGCCAGGGCTGGGAGGGGCGTGGGACAGAGCTGCAAAGGGCTGGGGGGCTTGTGCTCCCCACATCTGCGCAGCATGGGGTGGGCTGCAGCTGCGGGCTGGGGCTAGGGTAGGCACAGGATGGAGGCGTGGCTCATGGGGGTAGGGAGGGAGGCATGGGGGGGGGGGGGGGAGGGAGGGGGGGGGGGGGCCCCCTGCCACTGCGTGTGGCTTGTCCGGTGCATGTCTGGTGGCTCCTGCTGCTCGTCCAGGAGGGCATGTGCGGGGTGGGGGGGCATATGCCCCTGGATCTGCCTGGCCAGGAAGAGCCCGGCCCCAGCTTGCCCCATGCAGATGTGGGGGCACATGCTCCCTCTCCCCCATGCCCTCCTGGAACAGTGGCTGGAGCCTCCAGACAAGCACCGAACAAGCCACGCACAGTCATGGGAACTGCCCCCTCCCTCCTTTTCCCATGCCCCCCCTGATGAGCCACGCCTCTGTCCCGCATGCGCCCAACCCCACACCTTTACTGCAGGGGCCTTGTTCTGCCTCCCCCTCCCTTCCCACCACACCAGACTTACCAGCTGCATGAAGGTCTCTATGCTGCTGAGCTATGCTCCTCACTGCCTGTGTGCTGCAGCTGCAGGCATGCATGGTTATTTATCAGACTCCCTCTGGTGCTGGAACTCCCTCCCTCCATCCGCCTCCACCTTGCAGTGTGGCTTCCCCTGCCTCCCCTCTCCTCCCCTCCCTGCTCCCTTCCCTCCCTCTCCACTGCCTCCCCATCCCTGCCAGCTGTTGTCGGGGCTGGGCAGTG
>NW_005842570.1:104413-110768 GCF_000455745.1 Alligator sinensis | reverse complement strand
CCCTGCCTGTCACCTCCCCCTCCTGCTGGTTGTTCTGGGGGGCAGCAGGGGGGTGCTGCCACAGGCCCTCCCCTCCCCCCTTCACCCTCAGGCAGGGAGGCATGGGGAAGACCTGCTGCTGGGGCATGTTTGCTGCCACCACAAACTTCCCTAAGAGTGGCTGAAACTTGGGCCTGCGCAGCCAGTTGCTGCCTGTGCTCTTGGTGGCGTATGCACAGTTGGCCAAAAGCAGTGTGTGTGTGTGTGTGTGTGTGTGTGTGTGTGTGTGTGTATATATATAAAAAAAATAAAATGTGTGTATATTAGATAGATAGATACAGAGAGAGAGAACTTGCTTTATATCGGACCAGTGTATTGGCATACCTCTAGTTTTATGAAAACACCAAATAATAATGAGACTTGCAGTCAACTGATGTAAGTTGGCAATCTTGTTGATGAAAGCAGGGGAAACTTTCAGTCTGCAAAGTGCACATTTTTTTCCTCTCTGGGAGACTGACTTTCAGTTAAAACAGTGACCCCTGTATTCCAATGGGTTCTTTGCCTGGATGCCTCTCGCAGGACCCCCGCTCTGCTACTTTCCCATCTATTGTGTTCTAATTACTCCACTTTTATATTGTATGTTGTGCTGCCCTTTCACAGCCTCCGAGGTGAACTTCAATTCGCAAAACGTTGTGATTTCTCTTTCTCTCTGATATAAATTGTGCCACTTACAGAAACACATGTAACTTAAATTTTTCCATGGGCTTTGTCTTTTTTTAGATGGTCCGTCTCCCTCTCTTGTTTATATATACAATTTATTTATGTATCATAGATAGATAAATTGTGTACATATAACTTCAAACTTTCCATAAATGGGCAGTGACAAACAAATAACAAAAGGCAGGGTAGATATGCACCACTTCAGACTGACTTACAGGTGACAGAATGGAAAGCCAAGAGGAAGAATATAAGACTGTTTGTTTGTTTTTTAAACAACAAACCTTTTCCATGAAAATGCATTAAAGATTCTCGTATTTTGAGCTAGGTAATGGTTTGATTCATTTAGGATGTTAATGGGGGTATCAGTTGATGTGGTCTTTTACCACAGTAAGTCTTAACACTTTTTATAAGATTGTCTTTCTCTTCTAATTTTAAAAGTTTGTTTTCTGAGTTTGCAAAATTCCGAGTCCCTCTTTTTGTGTTTGGTTTTTTTTGTTGTTGTTATTTCTACCAGTATCTCCTGTAGTTGTCTTATTCTCAGATGAAATATTTTCATTTTGCAACTTCAATAATGAGGTAGCTAAACCTTCCATTTTTCTTGACATTATCACCCTTTGCAGTGAAGCATATATTGTATTTGCAGATGTTCTAGTTCAGGGGCAGGCAGTTATTTTGGGCAGAGGGCCACTTACTGAGTTTTGGCAAGCCATCATGGGCCACATGACAGGCAGCCCAGGGCAGATAAATATTAATTTTCTAATTTTTTTAAGGGCCCCGCGAGCCAGATAGAATGGCCTGGCGGGCTGCATCCGGCCCCTGGGCCACATTTTGCCCACCCCTGTTCTAGTTCCTCAAGTTTGCCTTTTATTGCAAGTTAAGTCCTAAATATTAAGCAGTAGGCTAGTTGGCAAATCAGTTTTAAAATATTAGTCCCTGTGGTTCTACCTTGCCTTAGCTTCTTTGAGTTTTAAAATATATTACTGTCCCCTGACTTCTGGTGAAATTAATTATGTTAATCTTTTAGCACCTGTGGAAGTTTGCTTAGGCTTGCAAAAGTTTTATGCATTTGTCTGCATGGTGCAAATCTACCCTGCCTTCTGCCAGTCTTTTAGTTTGCCATCTAAAACTGAATTTGTCAGGCACCATGAACTTAATTCTTTTGCAGTGTTTCTAGGGTCCATTTTTTTTCTGTGAAAAATGATGCTACTTTAAAAGGATGCACTGTTTTGGGGGGCTTAGATGAGTTAAAACTGCTGTAAGAACACCTGAGTAGGCAGCTGAGTTTTATGGGGAGAAAAGGACATTGGCCAGGCTTGTGAAAATAAGTGATGTCTTCAATTTAGAACAACTCATTAAGTAAAACTTCTCGGTATGAAGTAGCTTTATTTCCAAAGAACTTGTAAATGATTGCTGCAATATACTTGTTTGTGTAGTCTATTTCTTCCTTGTTAGTAAAAACTTAAATGTGTACCTAGTTGGACCACAATATGTGAAGGATCAATGTGAGAGAGGTTATGGACATAGGAACAATTCTTATCACAGGAAAATGTGAACAGGATCTTGCCATGCATCACTTGCTTTTCAGTAACTGCTTATGTGCTCACTTTTTATCCTGTGGTGAAATGAGAGCTAAATAATGATAATTTAGCTCTTCAAATGAAAGGGGGGCAATTTATTTGTGTTTCTAGCCTTACGCTTACCATCAACTTGGGAGCAACGTGGAATTACCATGATTTGGTTATCAGTTTGTCTAGTCTCCATAAGAAACTGACTGGTGGATAAGTAAAGTTTCTAGCAAAGAATCCCCCTAAATGAGTATTGAAATGGTGCACCTATTAGTGTAGGAAGGAGAAGAGTTTGTTTGTTTGTTTTAATTTTCCTGTTCGATTGTTGTATCGGAAACTTGTTTGTTGGGTTGGCAGTCCTTGAAAAGTTTGACCTTTGCGAGTTGGACTACAATGGGAATGAGATACGGAATTCTTTGGCTTGGAGGACACCCTGGTTTAAAAGGACAATGAACATTAATGAAAATAAATTGGCTTTGCATTACTGTGCTCACCAGGTCACTTTTATTGTAGTAACTTTTGTCTCTGTATGTTACAGGATGTTACGCCTTCGACTTATTCCTGCAGTAGCGGGACTAACAGTGGTTTTGCGTCGTCATCATGGAATGGCATATCACACCAGGAGCAGGCACAGACTTATGTTTGCAGCTTTTATAGGAACCACTGCAGCAACAGCAAGTGCTGGACTGTTGTGGAAGAGGTAAGGGGACTTGGATGTCATTACAACTTGTTTCTTGAGCAACGCCTGCTGCTGCTTTCTTTTTAGAGCAATACCCCCAAAGAAGCTATTTGGAAATCAATATCACCCTGACCAAAGGAGTAACAGCAAACTTTGTAAGGCAGTTCTTCTGCTACAGTTCCACTCTATACAGAGGAGAGTGCCTTTTGGGTGGGTACAGTTGGGCTCCACCTTCCAGATGCAACAGTTACGTTCTGTGGGGTTTGGAAGACTGACAAATTTATGACCGAGTCTGTTCTGTGATTACACAGATGTACTTGACATGATCCCTTTGGGGTTTTCAGATGTTGCTGCCCTTACTTAAGCTATGGTAAGTTTATGGAGCTGTACCACCCCCTCCCTTCCTGTAGACTGCAGAGTAGATTCTCTAATGCTGGCACAATCTATCTAAAACATGCTTTCACTTATTTCCCAAAAGTCTTTCCAATATGGATTTATTTAATGAAGTTTCATGCTGTATTGGTTTCTCTCTGACAGTGGTTCACAACCTCTTTAGACTAGACACCCCTGGATAGATTTGAGGCACCGGTTGGGAAGTGTTGGCTCTTAGTTTTTCACTCTACTATTTCTCTGTAGGAAAAAAAAAAAAAGTGTTCTTTCAGTTACAGAGAACTCAAAGACCACAGCTGTGGATTTATCTCCAGGTTCATCTTGTAGATCGTGTTTGTACACCTAACAGCACTGTGCGGTGCCGTGTGGCACCCTTGAAAGGATCTCAAGGCACCCAGGATTCTGTGGCACCCTGATTGAGAATCACTGCTCTGTGCTTTTCAAGCTAATGTTTTTCAGTGAAAGCTAGCATGGGGCACCTCTCTCAGCAATAAGCTGCAAGTAGGTTTACAGATTAGTTAATGAGCATCAAATATGCCAGTCTTTGTGCCTATGTGACCAGCGTAAGATATCATCAAGTCTATTGTAACAGTGTCTGGAAGTAAGCAAGGTTAGGTTAACTCCACTTGACTTTGGCACCTTTCTTTGCTCTAGATGAAGTAAGCAATAAGATTTCTTCATCTTAATTAAATGCAAAAGCAGCTTGGTTTCAGTATACTACTGTATGCTCAAACTTGTGACCATGCAATTACTAGGAGTCCAAAGGTGGTGGCATCACTGAGAACTTAGCTTATTTTCATTCCTAATATTTAATGTTGTTTATTACACACTTTGTTTCTACTGTGGTAGGTAGGTTGGCCTCCCTTTGCTTTAGTAACCTCCCATAATTTATAATGATGAGATTTCACTTAAGTGTTCCATACTGCTTTCTGGCTATAGGAGGCTACTTAATACAAATGAAAAATGTTGTTAATTAATGTTATCATTCCTATAATTGGCAAGACTTATGGTTGTTAAAAGGAGTGATCAAGAACTAGAAAAAAATCCTGTGATGCATCAGCCTCCTCCGATGTTGTATATTACTATTAATCTCCATTTATATAGTGCCTTTCAATTTGACGGACCCCAAGGCACTTGACAGACTCTAGACACAATCATGCTGTTAACAGTGAGATGGAAGACTTCAGACATTCTTTGACAATAACAAGAATGACTATACCATTACACATTGCTTTCTCTGTCAGGGAAGTGATTAATTTCTCCATTTAAAAATATGCTGAGAATATTTTAATTAGGCAGATCGTAATATCATAAATCAGACTTTTCCCTAGAAAACTAGGATGAACACTTCTACTTTTGTGTAGAGAATGACGCTGAGTTTAAAAAGCAAAACAAAATCCAGTTGTCAAGTCTGTTTTATCTCCTCTGCAGAATGGGTGTTCCAGCAACACAGAGCTGCTTTATTGTTATGCTATAGCATTGGTTCAGTACTGATGTAAGAAAACATTAGAACTCATTCCTCCAACACCTATGTTATGTGGAGACCGCCAAAGAAGTTATGATTGGGCCTGACCTCCTTAACCTGAGAGAGCTGACAAGACCAGATGGAGGTTTTGCAGCAGTGTATATGCAGTAGTATGACTTGCAATTCCCTAAGTTAATTATCTTAGACATGTGAACTTGTTTTGACTTTGTTTCCCCCTGTGTCATTTTCTTAACATCCTCACATAGGAGATGATGCCAGATTGGTTTGTAAAGTCATAAGTCTTGGAAATCTTTTAAAGATGTAAATTGCTTCCTATATAACACTTTAAAAGATTTCTGTGTTTTCTACAAGTGTGCTTCAATTATGCTTTTTGTGGTGTTATCTGATGGGTTACTTAAAAATTTCTTTTCTAATTTGAAAATAAGTTGAATAGCCATTAAAATGGCAAGTTGTATTGGTGTAGAAAATGGCTTACGTTGATGATTGTTAGCTTTTGAAATATCCAAAGGACTGTTTTTAAATGGCATGTATAGACTTTCATGTGTAGTATGACATGCGTATCCACATGCTACAAGGGGTAGCTTGTCCTTTGCACTACAAAGCAGGTCAGCAGCAGGCACTACTGGCACTCTGTAGCCAAGGGTCCAGGTGTATTGAGTACCTTGTAGGAGCTTTGGTCTCTGGAGGTCCCTGAGGACAGCTGAGTGCTGAGAACAAAACAGTAATTGGTTCCCCACCCAGGGACTACCTCCTTTTTGCCATATTACCAGGAGGTATAGAGCCACTACACACAGTCAGTTTAGACTGTAAAAGGTTTGCCAACTTTGCTTGGCTTCTGGCATGGATCCTTACCTCCTGCATGTGTTGGGCTTCTTACGGAGAAGTTTGGAACTACTAGAATTTCTAGTGGTAGCTTGTTGAGCTTGTGTGCAGGCTAGAGTACAGCCCTGTGCACTGTGGTGCTGATGCAACTGTGGTCCTGGGAACCCGTGTCCTTGAGCTCTGTTACCTGCTCGTGACCACCCATGGCTGCATGGACAATGAAGATTTCATAGATTTTTTCATAGACATTAGGGCTGGAAGGGACCTCAGAAGATCATCGAGTCCAGCCCCCTGCCCAAAGGGCAGGAACTCAGCTGAGGTCATAGGATCCCAGCAAGATAAGCATCCAGTTTGCTCTTGAAGGTGTTCAATGTAGGCGCTTGAACCACCTCCGGTGCAGGCTGTTCCAGACCTTGGGGGCTAAGACAGTAAAGAAATTTCTTCCTTATGTCCAGCCTGAAACGGTCTTGTAGTAGTTTATGACCATTCGACCTAGTCGTCATCCCTCGGGGCGCTCTGGTGAACAAACGTTCCCCCAGATACTGGTGGTCACCCCTGATAAACTTGTAGGTGGCCATCAGATCACCCCTGAGCCTGCGCTTTTCCAGGCTAAAGAGCCCCAGGGCTCTCAGCCTGTCATCGTAGGGTCTGCTTCCCTGACCTCTGATCATGCGCGTGGCTCTTCTCTGCACTCTCTCAAGCTTCTCCACATCC
>NW_005842570.1:103972-104321 GCF_000455745.1 Alligator sinensis | reverse complement strand
GCCTGTCTTCTGGTGTGGATGCTTTGCCCCAAAGTTTGGTGTCATCGGTGAACTTGGCCAGTCCACTTCTGACTCCAGTGTCCACATCATTAATGAAGATGTTGAACAGTATGGGTCCAAGGACAGAGCCTTGGGGGACCCCACTGGTCACAGGACACCATGATGAGTGACTTCCATCAATTACTCAATGAAGCCACATGTGACACCTTGGAGACTGGGCTGCTCTGGGAACACTTCCAGACTAAATACCGGGACTTCTGGGCATGGAGCATGAGGCACAATTGATGGAAATGTGTTGTCCTGGGGACCTTGGATGATGAGCAGTGGTAGCATAACATCTGCATATATA
>NW_005842570.1:95437-103867 GCF_000455745.1 Alligator sinensis | reverse complement strand
CCCTGGCTCCTGAAGCTGTATATGGGCTGCCTGGATATGAAGGAGTATTGTAAATACTGCTTCAGCAGAAGCTTAATGGTGGAGTATGCCATTGGGAATCTCCAAGGTGCACTGGAGGGCCATGGAGGTCCTTCCCACTTAAAGATGTCAGTACTTCCCCTGCTTTGTGTGGGACACAGGCAGAGGCATTAAATTATGTGAGGCCAAGGGAGAGGTTTTCCATTATACCTGGATACAGGAAGCTCAGTGTCTTGAGGCTAGCCATGGTGTGTCTGTACCTGAACCTATGCACCCAGGGTACAACTGCCAGAGTGTGATTGTCAGGAAAATGTTGGGAGACCACCTTCCAGGACTCTTGGACACAGGGTTGTAGGGGGAGGTTATGAGAGAGTAGGAGCTCAAGGAAGTCTCAGGACTTTTTTATTATTTGTAAAATGGTTGTATTTATTAAACATTAAGAACAGTAAAAACCAACTCTGAGGCAAATTCCTGAACTGGTTATCAGCACCCAAAGCACTGGTTAACGGACCATTTATTGTCTGTCACCCTAACCCCTGGGCTGCTGGGTCAGGAGTCCCCCATGGAAGAGGGGGACATAATCTTTGCGCCGGCTGGGTCAAGGGGAGAGGAGGCAAGGGATGGGGAGAAGTTTCTTTTGAGGATTGCGCCACCAAACAATAAACCATCAGTGTCCTGCAGTGAAAAGATATTAAGTGCCCCATTAATTGGGCTCCTCTGATTACCCAGAATCAAGGGAACTGTCCCCTTGACTGATCAACATGATGTCCCTTCAGTTATCACTCAAATATTTCCCTTCTGGAAAAGGGGAGGGGAAGGGATGGAGTACAGTTTCATGGGGGACTTGGCAGCCATCTGGGTACTCTGGGGACAAACCAGAGATGCCAGCGGTCGCAGTTTCTACCAGCCTACAATCCAGTGCAGTGGCCACTGCCCCAGCTTTGCTGCTTACTTCATCCTGCCCTCCCTGGTACAGGGTTGAGATGCCCAAGTCAGAGGTGGCTGCTATATTTCCAAGTCTATCCTGAACCTCTGGACACCTGTACCACCACTGCCTGGGGCCACACCCTATTCCAGTGGCCTTCCTCCCCAGAGTCATGGTGAGGCCATGGGTCAGTGCTCTCTGACTGCAATGCTGGTGCAGTGGGACTTAAGAGGGACTACTGTGTCTTGGACCCCTTGCTGTCCCTCCTTGCTACTGGGTCTGAAACGGTGGGTGTTGTGGCACCGGGTTGCAGGCAAAGGCTGTGTTGGACTGCTTGAGGGTCCCATGCTGCAAGGGTGAGTTTAGAGCTTTGAACAAACATTTGCCTGGAGTGCCAGGGAGAGGTTTGTTGCCTGCAGTGATGAGAAGACTTGTGGTAGAACTGTGGGGGAGGGGCTTTGCATAGTCAATGTTGGCCATGGCTTGCAAGGCAGAGGCATTGCAGTGGTGAGAGTGCTGTCAGGGCCTGCTGTGAGGTGGAGGACATGGTATCATTGCTCATGGTATCCAGCTCCTCAGTGAGTGTTGTCTTGGAATTGCTGGATACTTAGGATGCTGTGCCTCCAGATTCAAGTCCTGGGACACCATGTACCCCATCTGCTCTGGCTCTACCCACTTTTCGGGGACTGGACAAAGGGCACAGGGTGCCTCCACCCTTGCTGGCTCTTTAGAGGTGCTGGAATCCTAGTCACATTGGCATGCCAACATGATGTCAAAGTTGTGTGCCAGCTTAATGGAGTGGTCCCCCTCAAGAATGTGAGAGCGCTCCTTTATAGTACATGTGGTGGTGACCCTTCATGTGCCAGACACCTGGTTGGCATCCTGGGTTATTTTGTACTGGGCCTTCAGGACTTCAGTTTTGACACTGCTGCCAGTTCTGGTTGTGTTCCCAGGCTGACATTTCAGCAGTAAACAAAGCCTGGTTTCTGTGGCTTATCTTCATTGCCTGCTGGATTTCTTTCTCTTTCCTGGAGGGAGAAAAGACTAGTTTGCTCCTGGCTGCTGGCAGCATGCTCTGAGCTGGTGTTGCAAGTGACCATGTAAGAGCACACCCATACAGCAGTGCATGGGGCATGTGAGAGGGCTTGGCGTGCCTTCCACTGAGCAGCAAGAGGGTGTAGTGACATAAGAGCTTGGCTCCCTCACCCTGGGGCAGTTGAGTTTCCTGTGAATCAGGAGCAGGGTGAGGAGCTGGAATGCTGAAGGAGCTAGCCAGGCTCTGCGGCGCTGTGTAACTGTAGGTTACATATGGTGTTACAGACTGTCCTACCATGTGTATGATCACTGCTTGTAGCACTGCAAGGGCATATAGCACTCCAAATGAAATGTCTGCCTATAATCTGTTATAACTGTGTTTTTTGAATGAAATAAAAGAGGAGAACTTCTGTAATTTAGGAAAAAGAACAAAAAACCAAAAGCACAAAACCCCCTAATTCTTTTTAGTGCACAGTGATAAATAACATGGTGCTAATTTGTTTTAGTCACTTTTACGAGAATCGCTGTTCAGTTAATGTGTGTTCTTGCTGATGGTTTGGCAAATTAAAAAAAAAAAACAACCCTCAGATGAATGTATTTGGATACAAATATTTGTAATCGTATGTGTTGTGCACCCTTTCCTATCCTTAATGTACCTGAACTAATCATTGTATAATTTAAGTAGTGTGTGTGCATAATGCATGCAATGGAACAATGCGAGACTGGAGATTTTTTTTTTAATAGAAAAAGTTTGCTATAAGAGTTTTTTATCATGGTTGAAATGGTAACTTTTATTTTTTACAGTGCAGTGAAATAAGTTAGGACTTGTTCTGTTTCTGTGTATGTATAAATTTCCTGTTGGATGTGTGTATGATTAAGGTTTGTAGATTTATGTAAGTATATAAGCAATTACACAGTAAATTAAGATTAGTAGGCTCTAAGGGAGTATTTTTAAGTGGGGAACAGTTACAAAGGTTCTTGGCATAAACTTCTGATAAGGCAATTTAACTTATTGTTGAGATGATATACAATGCTTGTTTTTCCTTCAGTTAAGCAAATGTACTTGCTGTATTACAAAGCTGGAGTCTCCTGAGGGGTTTGAACTCTTCATTGTGCTTCATTTACCATCATAAAAAAGTATGTTGTCTTTGGTATGTGACATGAATAAGGAGTGTGTGGTTTCTAGCATGCTGATTAACCTTGGATGTTCTAAACTTGGAGCCATGGTACTTTGTTTGTTAAATGAGACACTCACATTAGTATCTTCTCAGTATATTGTCAGTTGTAACGTCATTTTAAAATGCCATTGTGTGTTGAGGTTAGGTTTTGTTGTTGTTTTTGTTTGTTTTGTTTTTTAAATGATGGCACAAAACATGTAATAACCTGAAGGATTTTGAGAGCTCAGAATTTCCTCCTTCCATAACCCTGAAAGTGTGTTCAGTCTTCTAGAGATTAAAAATGGAAAGGTATTTAAGAGCCTGTTGTTGGCTTGATGCAACTGTCATTGTCAGACTTGGATCTCTAACGTGACACTTGATCCTTTTCCTCTTTGGCAATCCCTCGCAGTCGAGGATGATTGTCTTACCTGTGTGTCAGTCTTCAGGACAGTAGAAACTTGGGTACATTTGGAGGTCATTCTATGTTACTGAAGGGGTGGGAAAGGGAAGGACTGCCTGGAATTTGAAAGTAGCTCTAACATTGCATATTTGGAGATGGTCTTTGCTAGCTCTGCAGTTATGCTGTGCTTACATTATATCATGACCTTGTTTCCTATACACCTGGGATAAATTAAATTAAATGCAGTCATTTCAGGATCCCTTCACCCAGTATGAATTTCTGCATACTAGAGTGTAAAAGCACTTTGGCAGGTTTTTTTTCCTCCCCATGGTGGGTAAGGAATAGCTCATACTTCAGTGTCTAGATCAGGGGTAGATAACCTCTGGGTACCAGTGTATGGCATGTGGAGGCATTTTTCTTGACATGAATGCCTCAGGGCACATGGCAGGAAAGGGGCTGAGGCTGTGCTGCCACAGCAAGGATTGGGCCCCTCGCTGGTCCCCCGCTGTCTGCCTTGGGACACCAATATCTTACAAGTCAAGGTTGCAGGTGTTTTTTGGTTCTGTTGAAAGATGTTGCCGACCCCTGGTCTAGATCCTGTCCCCAATATAAAATAAAATAAATTGTCTACTGAGATGACTAGAGACCAGGTATTTTTAGGTGAATAGTCCTGAACAAAGGATAAGTTTGATTCATCAAATGGAAATAGCTGTCGACACAGTTCAAAGATTTAGTCTTTTTCATACAAAAATCTCATTGGCTCTTCAAAAATATAGTTAAATATACCGTGAGACAGAATAGCCTAATGCTTGTTAAAAACAGCAGTTGTTAATCTCACGTAAAGAAATGGATGTCTTGGATATAGCTAGTATGTGTTTCAAGTGGTATTCTTTGGCTAATTTGTGAGATGGTAACATGGGCTTTAAGCACTTCTTTTCTCCCATATCACAAAATGGATGTGAGAGGTAGGAAACACTGGTTGGTATCAGTACTGCTTATCCTTTATGGCAGGGGAGGGAGTGCAAATACAGCCTGCAGGCTGGATCTGGCCTGCCAACTAATTGAATCCGACTGCAGGGTATGCCTGCTAGTTGATTGGATCTGGACTGCAGTGGTCTGCATGGGGCTGAGCAACGTCTGGGCAACCTGTGCCATGCTCTTCACCTTTGCCTCCTGTGCACACAGTTTACTGGCAGGGCTGCTTCTGGTGCAGCTGCAGTTGCCTGGGTGCTGCTTAACTCCCCTTGCCTCCAGCAGCAGCTCCTCCTGTTCCTGCCCCACTGTTCCAGGCAGGGAGGAAGCTTCATCCAGACGGCTCCAGCTGGGAGTTAGAGCTGGAGTCTGAGCTCACCTGCTGGTACAGGATCCACCTGGCTGAAGGTTTGTCCCTGACTGGAGCAGCAGAGCAGGGGTAGGAGAAGGTGGAGGAGCTGCCACTAGGGGTGAAGGGAGGTGAGCAGCACTTGGGTGACTGCAGCTGCACTGGGACCCACCAGTAAGCTGTGTGCACTGGCCAGGACTGGTGTTGATGGATGTGGGCAGGAGCAGGTAGGGCTCATTCCCTGTGGGCCTCACTGCCCAGGCCGAGCACTGCTTCTCCTACCCCCTTGTCTTCCCCTCACTTCTGGGCCAGCTCCCAGGACCTCGTGCTGAGGCAGCACCTGCCTTTCTCTCTCCTCTCTCTCTCGCCAGGTCTGAGATTGTGGGACAGCGCAGGGCTGAGGGGGTAGAGCTGTGATCTCTTGAACACTGTTCCCTGCCTGCCTGCAGCCCTATCCCACATGGAGTTTTGGTGAGTTGTTGCAGGGGGATGAGGGGGAATGTTGACCCAGCTTGCGACAACTCGTCAAAACTGCCTATGTGGTCCCCTGGCCCAAATAATACCCCGCGCCTGCTCGACAGTAAAAATTTGGTACAAAAACATGGTTTCTATATAGCATAAATGGAAGTGGTAATTATAATGCTATTAAAGTTTCACTGAATAGTGTTAGGTGGGCGTCTTTAGTATAAAGGAAGTGGTAAAAGTCATCGTCTGAAAATTTCATTCACTCCACTGATGAATGGGAAACTGTCTTGGTAGTAGAACCATATTCTACTTAACAAATTGTACAAAACAAAACATTTTAAAACAGGTTTTTAGTCATGATCATAAATAATCTTAACAAAAATGAGCTAAAGCAGAGATGTCTTCCTGAGTGTGTAGACTTCTTCTACCCTTGTTCCTTGGCAGCATGATAAAAACAATCCTGACTTTGGTAGAGGTTGGTATTTTGAACCTTGGGTGCAGAAGCGAAACTGACAAATTGCCCAAACTGTCAGCTTCATTCAGCTTTTGCTTGAAGTAATATAACAGCAACACTAAAGGCAAATACCAGAAGAAAAGGACCCAAAGATGGATTTGGGAAGGGATAAAAAAAATAAAACCAACAAAAATAAACCCAGTAGTAAATATGGTTGGGAGGACTGGAGAGACCTTTTTTTTTTCTAAAAGGTAAGTGTGTAATAGGGTCTTCAGAATCTGCTAGTTTCTCAGTAGCAGGTACCAGACATTGTTCTGTAATGACTACTTTGGTAACAGGTTTTTAGGATTACCCCAGTGCATCTCTCCCTTTCCCAGCTAAACATCTCAGCTTTAGTATCTTTTTACCTTTGCTATAACTAAATATACAGAGAAGGTATGTCATTCTTAGGGGTTTACCCAACCTTAAGAGGTAGCCATCCAATTTCACGGGCAGATTGCAAGGCCGGTTGCCATTTTCACAAGCTGATCACTCCCCACTCCAACACATGCACCTCTGAGGGGCCCCAGCAGTCCTGTCCCGCCCCTCCCCACAGATTGCCAGGTAGCCCAAAACCTGCAGCTTAATTGTTTAATAATGTTTCCCTCAATGTCTTCTCTGGGCTTAATCGGCCATTTATTGACACGTTATTAAGCAATCTATGCATTTAGTTAAACTGTAAACTGAAATGTGTTATGAAATTAAAGCTATACGCAACATGAATTGTAACTAATACTATAACTATGCTTTATTAAAGGATATAGTAAAACACAGTTGACTCAATGTTAACCTTGACAGGCAATTCATGCTAGCTGTTAAATGCTAACATGCTGCATCTAGCCGCAATAGCTGCAGACGTTTTCTGTTTGTGGGGTGAGCACTTGCCCATACACTGAGATGGTATGCTTGGTGTCCACTGAGTTTGTTGGAATGGTGAGGCAGTGTCTTGCCAGGGCAGAGATATGGAAACCAGTCACAGACAGAGTCCCAAAATACAGGTGCAGGCACAGGCTTTTAGCAGTCTTTGACAGAGTTAATGTAAGCAGCACATTTGTTGTCATGCTCTTTCTGCTGTCCAGGAATTGATTTCAGTAGCTGAGGGTCATGACTCAGAACAGGCACCTGGTTAGGGTCCAAAGTGGAACAGCACTAAGGAAGGAGGCAGCTGGTTGTCTGAGCTGTGGTGGCAGTACTGGTTCAGCTTCACAGCTATGGCCTGGAACAAGTCCTTTCACTGGTTTTCACGAGGGCAGCTTGACAATTCTTATGATGCCCTGTCTTTGACTCAACTTTATCAAATCCATCAGCTGCTTGTGTCTGTGGTGGATCATAGTTCACAAATACTAATACTGCATATGCTTGGCATGGTAACAGTCTGTGTTGACCCACAAATTCCATCTTGTGAGCACAGGCTGTAGTGACAGTGGCATGCAAATCCCCACTTTGACTGGTGACAGACTCCCTGTAATGGGCCTTTATGGCCTGTATGGTGCTTGAAGGAGGACACAAGGCTATCTATACTGGGGAACTCCATGTGCCAGATGTCACTTCCTAAAGACAATGTGTGCATTGCAGATGACATGAACTGAATTGGGCAGCATTTCTTGGAGTGTATCAGAGAAAGCTGTGCACATGTTCAATGTTGGACAGGAATGCTGAGATCTTGTTAAATTCGAAGCCATAGTTGACAGTTGCCTTTAGTATGGCCTGAGACATAGTAGAAAAACTGATGAACATGAGGTGGACTGGCTCTCCTTGAAATGCAGGCAGGTCCCAGTCTTTCCAACTCCCAGGTACAAATAAAAATGTACAGCCCGTAGTTATCTTGAAGGTTGATGGCTTTATTGGCCACAGTGGAGAAGGATTCATACTCTCTCAGTGCAATTTTTGTGAGCTGTACATGTGAAGCAATCACTATAGGGAGATAGTGTTGGTGAAACTTGTTGGCACATGGAAAACTTCAACATTTGGCATGTTTTTGTTCAGGTAGTCCTTTAAATTAGGGTGATCGAGTTTCTCCAGTGGGATGTTCATCACCACAAAAACATCCACGAGGGAAAATGCTGCCTGTTGCCTTGCCAAGCTGCTTTTCATGATCCTTTTGAAAAGTGAAGACATGGTCTCTTGTTTCTTGCTCTGACCTTCAGCCTCTGCAGCAGCCTTTTGCTTCATGTGCACCTTGGACTCTAAGGGCACGTCCACACATGCAAGCACATGCGCTTGCAGCAGCTCAAATAGAAGCAGTGCAAATTTGAGCCGGGGCTTTTTGCCTCAGCGCACATGCTTGGACATGCACTTTGTGGAGCAAACTGTGCCACTTGGGGCAAAATAACACTGCCTGGCTCCTCCTGGATCTGCAGCCAGGGGCAGCTAGAGCCTGGCGAGCATCTGTGCTGTCCCCAGCAGTATAAAAATCTGCCCTGTCCTGGCCCCATGCATACAAAAAGCTGCCCTGGTAAGCAACTTGGGGCTGCTTGCTCTCTGGAGCTTCTAGGGCTTGGCCACTTGGTACCTGGGGACACTAGCCCTTGTGCCAGCTGGACTGCTGCAGCAGCATCCCAAATCCATTTTTAAAATACCCCAAAATCCATGTTCTTCCACATTTAAAACAACCCC
>NW_005842570.1:94909-95415 GCF_000455745.1 Alligator sinensis | reverse complement strand
AAGAGAGAGACAGTGATTTTGGGTAATGCTTTATTGGTATATTTACAATGTTAAACCAATTTAGAAGCCTACCAGTGTGTCTATCATCATGAAAAAATAAATTCTAAATACCTATATGTGTTTGAAGAAAACCAAAAAGCATACATCATACATGATGGGTGTGTGATGGGAGATGTGGTGTTTGTAGAAAGGGGCTGATAAGAGGTGTAGGGGAAGATGGGTGGGGGGATATGGAAGGATGTGGGTTGTTCCAGCAGCTCTACCCTGGAGGGCCACAGCCCCTATCCGCCATAAGGTCTCAGCCCCCCTGCCCAGGGCCCATAATTAACCTTTAACAGCAGCAGCGGGGGGACCATGCACTGAGCCCAGCCTGGTTTTGCCGGCCCTGGGGCAGCTCTTGCTGCCCAGCCAGGCTGGCTGTATGGCAGCAGGACCTGGTGCAGCACGTGAGGACCACGTGCCAGGCCCAGCCAGGTCCTGGGCCCCCTCTGCCGCCCAGCTGGGCT
>NW_005842570.1:94018-94652 GCF_000455745.1 Alligator sinensis | reverse complement strand
GGGCATCAGGCCGGGGAACATGAGCTGCCCGGGGCTGGCAGGACACAACTCAGCTCCGCGCAGTCCCCACATGCTGGGCTGGGCCTAGGAGCACGAGCTGGGGAGCATGCGGGGACTGCGTGGAGCCGAGCTGCATTCTGCTGGCCCCAGATGGCTCGTGTTCCCCGGCCCAGCCCGGCGTGCAGGGACTGTGCGGAGCCAAGCCGGGTCCTGCTGGCCCTAGGGCTGCTCGTGCCACCTGCCTGCCAGGCTGCACAAGCAGTCCCAGAGCCAGTAGGACCCGGTTTGGCTCCGCACAGTCCCCACGCACCGGGACAGGTTCTGCAGCTATAGGAAGGGCCCGGCCGCGGCAGGACCCAGTGCGGCACACGGGAACCATATGCTGCGTCAGCTCCTGTCAGCATAGGCTGGGTCCCAGAGCCGGCTCCTGCCTCTGCCTCCTGTGCCTGTGGGGGTGGGGTGAGGACCTGGCCCAGCCCCATGTGGCTTGCTAGTCCGGCCTTGCACCAGAGTGGGTCACAGGGCTCCGGGAGGCGCGGCTCCTGTGCTGCCTCCCGGAGCCGTGCGACCCGCTCCAGTGCAAAGCTGGACTAGCGAGCCTCGGGGATCTGGACCAGGGACATCCTCACCCCCC
>NW_005842570.1:75566-94008 GCF_000455745.1 Alligator sinensis | reverse complement strand
AAACCCCCCCCCCCCCCCCAACTTACCTTGGCCAAAACCAGAGCGTCTCTTTTGGCGGACTGGCTCCAGGCACAGTCTTGAACTGTGTCTTGCTCCACTCTATTGTGGAGTGGTTTGTTTTTTTTTTAGACCCCTGGATCCAGGGGTCTAACTTTCTCCCTGCGCTGCAACATTTTTTTCATTCCTGCATGTGCCTGTTGCCCTGCCTCAAAGGTTTTCTTAGATGCATCCAGAGTTGCACTGCCCACAGTACAGAACAGGCTGCCTACATCTGTGTGCAAAGTCCCTGCTAGGATGTAAATATCATTTTAAAAATTATTCATTTAACTTCCTGTAATATCAGTTAAACTGTTAATGGATAACAGTGGCTCGCATGCAACTGCTGCTGGAAGCTGCTCCCAGGCTCCCTTTGAGTGGGGGGAAGACATGGTGGCAAACCCAGCCAGATAGCACAGCCTGAGTGAAGCCCATGCTGGGAGGGAGGGAGCACCTGTGAACGAACAGCTAATTGCTTAATTGATGAGTCATTGAAACCAAATAAGAATTGGGGCATTGATGCAGTAACCTAAATTAATTAATTTAAAATAAATTGTGATTCAGTCATTGGCTCATTTTAAGTGATACAGGTAAATGGTAACTATTAAACCTTATAGTTTGGGGCCAGGTTAATATTATAAACTTCAATTTATATCCAATTATTATATACATTTTTAATTCCTGTTTATAATTCTAAAAACTTATTTCTCAAATATTAATTCATTGCCAAACGTTGTAGATTTCTTCTTAGCCCAATTAATCTCCACTGTGAAATTCTTTCCTACAGGCAGTGGAAATCTGAAATTCCTTAATGTTGAATTTTTCATGAGTTTTTTTTTATGTCACTAAACAGCCCTAGTCCTGAATTAAATATAAATGCCTGACTAATTCTGGCTGTTTTCCTTTCTTCCTGTACAAAGCAGACAGTTTTTTTTATAGCAGGAGGAAATACACTTGATCACAAATCTTACCAGGAACATATGGCTATCACTTTTTTCAGATTAATTATCCATTAAATAAAACTAGTTGGGATAATACACTTGTCACAAGCAAAATGAGAAGTTTTGCTGATTGTGCTGCACTGATAACTCTTCAAAGTTCATTATATTTATCATCTTTCTCACAGCTTTAAAAGACTTCTGCACACTGATAAAGAATGACTGAACAAGTTATATTGTAACAAAATCTATGCACCCTTTTGGAATAAAGCTTACTCATGAAGTAACTGTCTTTTTTGGAATGGATACCATGCGGGCCGGGAGCGACCCGAGCCCTTTTCCGCGCTGCACGTGGGCTATGGCCAGCAGCCCGGGCACACCGGGTCGGAGAGGGAAGGCCGTCGAGCTGGAATTAGGCACAAACGCGTATCGGTAGTTTTAAAGATTGTTTACTTACACCGAGATGGCAGTGGTGTAGGCTGGAAAACTTGATTGAGTTGCAGTTACAGACAGACAACACAAACGGTCTTGTGGAGGTTGCTAGGCTCCACGGTGCAGAGCTCCGGATGCTCTGGGTGAACAGGCCACCAAAATAGAAATCGTAAATACGTCTTATAAAAGTCGCGCTCGAAGACGGGAAGAGGTGGGCGGTGGATCAGGTCGCCAAGCTCCTCTGGATCTCACACAGGGTTTCTATTACCCTGCCGTGTATCCAGAGTCCCCACGAGATGGATGTGGAGTCCTCTTCAGCTTGGGCGGAAACCGCTCAAGCGTTTTATACGGCTAACAGGCCAATCGTTAGCTGCCACGTGTGAATAATTTAGCACTAGCCAATCACGGGGAACGAATTTGCATACCGGTGGCGGGAACTCTTTTGCACCGTGCATTCCTCTTGCACCTTGAGCAATGCACCCTGCAAAAGAAGCTGCAGAAAAGGTGGGAAACGCGTCCCTGCACCGGGGTTTCCTCTGCAACAGGAAACTCCCCCGTGCAATGCTCTGCAACTCGGCGGGGATAATTCTGGTGCCGAAGCGCACACACAATCATGCCTTTTGGGTCATGACAGATACCACTAAAAAAAAAATATCAATATCTGTTGGAATTGAGGAATGGTTAATAGGAAGCCTACTGCAATGGTTTAACATTGTTGTAACTAAGTCCTGGAGCGAAGTAATAAAGTTGTACATACGTCTTTCATCATGGGGTCTCTGAAGAAGTCCCCTGGCGTTCTGGTATTTTCTTAAAGTCTTGAAAATATGATCGGGATCACAAATAAGTCCTGTATTTTGGTTCAGGTTTAGGGAACTTACTGTTTCAATTCTCTGGGTCTTAAGTATCACTTAATGCTTTGTGTCTTATAAACAGCGTGGATGCTTTCCAGTGGGTAATTTTAACACCTGTAGCTGCTAAGCATGGTAATCATTGTCTGTAACCTAGAAATTAAAAATAAAAAAAATCTGGCATTTATGTAGCATTCAGCTGAAATACAATTGAAACTTATTTGACAGAGGAGAAAAAGTTAAACTGATCTTTTTCTTTTGTGTATTTTAACTGGAAACTCTTTGCATTTCTTAATACTATAAAATTTATACTGTATATTTATATTACAAATCAATAACTGGACCCTCCAGTACATCTCATTCAGATTTGAAGTCTCCCATCATCATACACATTTATTCCCTAGATGTTATAGATAGGTGTTTTAAGGGGCTTGTCACCCTGGCTAAGTATACGAAGTCAAAAAGCCTGATTCACTCTTCACAGTTTAGACGAATCTGCATAGACTGAACCCATAAACAAGTGAACATATGTTCATTTTTGATTCTGGAAGTACAGCCATATGCCTGCAATAGCTGGGGGCCTCTAGAGCAGGGGTGTCCAACCTTTTTGAATGTGGGGCCAGATCATGAACTTTTTATCACCCAGTGGGCCGGCGAGCCATATTCAAAGACCTCATAGGAAGTGGTATCACATCAGGAAGTGATGTCACATGACCTTTGACAACAGTGAAGTTGTAGGAAGTGACCATGAAATGCATCTGGAAATGTGGCTTAAAATCCAAAATAAAAACAATATTAAAGCAAGAATGAAATAATACCAAACACTTGACTAAAATAAACACTTTAGCTTCTACTCACTTCTCAGTGAATGAAAGAAGCATAATGCAAGTCGACAGATCAAATGTGGAAAAGATATCAGCCAGAGTAGAAACAAATCAAAGCAACAAAATATGGGCATTTTTTAGAATAATCTTCAGGAAGATTTACTTTTATTGAATTAATAACTAGTTATGACTAAAGGTTACATAATAAAATCCCAGTTTTATTCATTTATTTATTTGGTTTTAAATGTTGACCATAATTTAAATAGCAACATCAGAAGGGCTTGTCAGCATCATCCAATCTTAAAATAAATTGCCCTTTTCTACACAGAGATTGATGGCAACATGAAACTTGACTGCTAGGGAAGCCCATCCAAAGATAAAAAAATATTTATTCCATCAGAACTGAAGTAAAGTAGACAAGCTGTTTCCAAACTGAGACTTTTTAGAAAATATCAATCATAGCAGTTACATTTCTATTACTTCCAGGAAGATCTTTCTTTACTAATGAAAAAGAAGAAACCATTAAAACTGTTTGAGCCATTTATCCAGCAGGGGAAGAGGAATGCGTCTCTGTTCTGCCATTTTGACAAGTCCCTTGTTAGATCAATAAAACTGCCTTCCTGAAACTCCGCAAGTTGCTCATTTATTGAGAGAATCCAGTTCCTGGCAGGACCAGCCCTGATAACTGCCAACAAATTAATCAAATCTTATTAGATACGGTGGGAAACTAATCTATTTACAAACAACCGCAGCCCACCTACATAAAAAGCATGAAGTTAACACATGAACAAAGTACCACATTTACTGTCAGATACACAGAGTAGAAAAAATATAAAATGAGTGTTCTGTGCTAGGCATTTTGAATACCTTCTCCCCCCAAAAAAGAAAAGACTAGTCTCTAGGTAGGAACATAAGTAGTTTAGAAATGTAATTCTAAATATCTGTACTTCTATATGGTTGGATTTTTTTCAACCTTAATTCTAACCCACTCCTTAACCTACATCCGTAATTTTGATTTCAACCAGAGGTATCAAAATTATCAAAATACTGAAATCTAGTCAGATACCAAGTATAAAACATGGTTGGCTGCTGGTCCACAGGATGCTGGTCACTTCCGGTCCACGGTTTGACAGTCTGTGGTCACTTCCAGTCCAAAAAAGGTTGGGAACCACTAATCTAGAGATTAGGCTTCCCAATCTGCCAGGCTGTGGGTCTCAGCCTGCCTGGCATAGCTGCTCACCCTTGTCTGCCACCTGCTCAGCAGAGCATAAGGGGGGACGGACACAGGTGATCAGAACCCGCCAGCTGGGCCGAGCCACATGCCACCAGAGTGGCCACCCAAGGTCAGCTGAATCCTCACCCCTTCCCATATAAACCCTTGACCCAGAAGAGGAACTGTCTGGGAAACAAGGTTTAATCCAGATTCAGGCTGCTGCATCATTGGCTTATGCTGCTACTGGCTTCCTGACACTCTCCAGATACCTGACCCAGTTTACCCATGGACTCAGAGTGGGTAAACTCTCAGAGTGGGTAAACCCCCCCAGTGGGGGCTGGGGCCTAGAGGTGGGGGGCAGCAAGTCGGGAGTGAGGGGCACCAGCAAGGCCAGGGGGCTGTTTTCTACTTCAACTATTTACTGGGTTGGAACTGGCCATCAATGTTTACAAATGGGTCCTGGTACAAGAAAAGTTGAAAACTACTGTCCTAGAGAACCCAGCTCCTTCCTCCCTCTCCCTGAAGAGGTTTCTGACAAAGTGAGCCAGCAATACTCAAGAGTAGTGGATATCACCCTATATTAACCCAAGCATGTCCTAGAGAACCCAGCTCCTTCCTCCCTCTCCCTGAAGAGGTTTCTGACAAAGTGAGCCAGCAATACTCAAGAGTAGTGGATATCACCCTATATTAACCCAAGCATGTAAAAAATGGTAACAACTTTTGACCACTGCCAACCAGACCTAGCCTCCCCCTAATTATCTGCAAAGGAAGAGCACTAAGTCTCACTACCAGTGCCCTGAACCATTCCCCCACCTCCATAAAAGCAATTCATAATAAACCACTACCATGACCAGAAGCATGGACTGAGTTTCTACATACAGGTCATTGCTATTAGCCTCTGCAACCATGTGTTACTGGGGGACAAGAGCTGTGGAGAAGTGCCAAATGGATACATCCTCCCCAAGCCTACCCAACTGGGCAGCATGGCTAAGGGAAGGCACTTTAAAAAGAAATGCCCAGCCTCTGCAGACTCCATGTTGTGATGTGCAGCAGTTGCATGCCCTGGCAGCTAGTGACTGCATGCCCATTAGCCAACAGAACAAGACTCCTGGGTCTTTTGAACCCAAGATGGGCTCTTCTCCCAAGTATTTGGTAAGAATCCTGTCCTCTCTCTACCTTCTAGCACTACAGCCAGCAACCTTTTCAAGCCACAGGATGAAACAATCCAGCTCCGATCCGACATGGCTCAGGTAGCTTCAGCGGTGAGGGGGTTTTCTGTGCACCCACACCAGGTCTAGAGAGGCAGAGGCACTGTCTGTGCCACTGTCGCTTCTCCCAGCCCTGCCACTCCATGGCTAGGGCACAGGTACAGCTTCCTGCCAGTGAGGAGCTGTGCTGAGGCCAGGCAGCTGGAAACTGCATTCATATTGCCAAGGAGGCGGCTGGAAGTAGAGTGCCTCTGGGCCGGGCTCCTCCTGCTTCCTGCCCAGCCAGGCTCCGGCAACCGCATGCCCCGCAGCCCCGGCCTGGCCCCAAGGCGCCCCCAGCTCCATGCGGGGCCTTACCTGGTGCCTCCATCCACCACACACACGGGCAGGGCGCGGGCCATGCTGCAACTCCCCCGGCCATGCGCCGGGGGCAAGAGGTGGAGCCAGAGGAGAAGTTGCAGGTGCTTCCTAGCTCATCCAGTCAGGCACGGCTGGGGCAGCCCCGCACCGCACAGCCCTTGGGGACCCGGCTCACATGATGAGCCCGGCCCCGCTGGGGTAAGCAGCTCCCCTCCCCTCGCTGCCAGCTGGGGCCTACGGGCTGGTCCTGCCCGCCTTGCCTTGCCACCACCACCACCGCGGAGCACAGAGCAGGTGCCAGGACTCCTCGCCTGTCCCGAGTGAGGGGACTCGGGCCAGAGAAAATGGCTTGGTGGGCCGCATGTTGGACAAGCCTGCTCTAGGGCATGCCTCCCTGCTTGACTGGAGCAGACAGCTTGGGCCAAGGCTAGCCCTCCCACCCTATGAAGTGGGGTGTGGTGGGGAGGTGCAAAGCATCTTGTGTTGCTGGGGGACTATGAGTTAACTTGAATCTGGAGGGGATCTGGGACAGAAGTTCAATAAACTGATTTATCTAAAATCAGTTAAGTCTGATACTACATCCATCTAGGTTTACCTTAAAACGGTTTTAGCCACTTTGAAAGTGGTTTATGTGACCTGAAAATCTTTTGTGTTTACATATTTGAATGAATTTTTGATCGCTTATGCCAGTTTATGTGTAACTTCAGTCCCTAGCCCCTGTTATCTAGAGTGATTTGGTGGGTTTTTGCAGACATCAATTAATATTACATTTTGTTTGATCTGTTAGCATGCCACTCCCTAAGCATTTGAGTTGATTTGTCTGAGAGTTATGACTTGCAGATAAACAATGTCATTTTTGAAAGCATGCCATTCTCTCTTCCTTTGCTTACTAAATGCTTCCTAAAAAAGTACCATTGGAGACTTTAGCATTCCATTCATGTACATCTTCCCACCAGACTTCAGCAATATCAGACTAAATGTATGCTCATTAATGGGCAATTCTGATTTCTGTCATTTGTTACTTAGACTCTTGGCATTGGTGAAAAGTCAATTAAAGACCTATTTTCTTTTCATGGCTTTTGGTTGGTTAGTTTTATTCTTGACATCTTGACATCTTATTTTTTTTTGTGCTAATTAGTTATACATCTCATGCTCCAGACTATCCAGACTAGTAAAACCAGCCAAGACCTCTAGAAGACTTGTTCCCAGTATTCCAAGGTGAGGACTTTTGAGCCTTGTCTCACCATCACAGGAGGTGAATCAATGTTTCACAGTACAGGCAGTCCTCAGACTTATGATGCAATTGGTTCCTGAAAATCATGTCTTAAGTTAAAACATTGTAACTCAGAACCAATTCTCCCATAGGGACAATGTTATAAATGGGAGATTGGCTTCTTTACCACACACGATGCAGCTGCCTCCAGCTATAAGTCTGTTGTGATTTGGGTGGGGGGCAGATCAACACCCCTGCAGTGAGGGAGGGGTTGGGGAGTGGGGGTTAGGACAGGGCCTAGGGAAAGGGATGACCAGCTGGGGGAGTGGGGGCACAGGGAAGGGTTGGGCGGCTCCCGCCACTGCGGGCGGCTGGGTGGGCGCCCCCCCCGCCACTGCGGGCTGCTGGTCCAGGAGCTGCTTGTCTGGCAGTTCTTGCCGCTGCTCCCTCCACCAGCCCGGAGGGGCATGGGGCGGAGGGGGCTGTACGCCCCTGGATCTACATGGGGTGGGCAGGGCCAGGGCTGCGCCATGCTGTGTTCTGGGTAGCCGGGGGAAGGCACTGGGAGTGGGGGCTATGCCCTCCTGCTTACCCTGGCAGGGTGGGGCAGAGTTGCTGCGTTGCCTATGGACAAGTGGCGTGCAACAGCTGGAGCTGCCTCAGCCTCCCTGCGCCTCCTGAATGAGCCGCAGCTTTGTCCTGCTTGCCCTGGCTGGGTGAGCGGCAGGGCATGGCAGGGGTATGTGCCCCTGGATAGGGGCAGGGCGGGTGCAGTCTATGGGGGAGGCTGTAGCCACCCTAAAATTCGCTGTAGCACCTGCTGCCCGCACAGAGCACTGCCCCAGGCCTGCCTGCCCCACGCAGATCTGGGGGCACATGCCCCACCCCCCCATGCCGTATTGCTGCTCGCCCAGCTGGGTCGGGGTGGGGCCAGGAGGGCTCTGGCTGTTGCGTGCTGCTTGCCTGGAGGCAGCGTGGTGCCCAGAGGGCAGCCTGGCACAGCCCTGGCCCCGCCTGCCTGCCCGCCCCACACAGATCCGGGGTTACATGCCCCCCTCCCACCCCCTCCGGACTAGCAGCGCACAGCTGTGGAAGCCGCTTCACCTGCTCCCCACGCCCCGCCACCCTGGCTGGGCAGCCCCTGTCCCAGGCCCAGCATTTTCTACCAGGGTCTGACATGGTGTAAAATATGCACAGTAGCAAATTCTGTAAGAAGAAGCTCTGTTGGTATTGAGGAAGGTTTTACTACTAGTGCATATATACAAATTAAATCAGATTTGGGGAAACAACTTAGCAAACAGTTCAGGTATTTCTGTGTAAGTACTTATGCTATTGTTAACAGGGTAGTGCAGTCACATATTTAACTGATAATAACCCAGAATGTGCTATCATAAATCAGGCTAAAAAGACTGGGAGAAAAATTAAATCATAATTTTCTGCATAACAGTGCAGAATACAGTTGCTTAGAAACTTTAGAATGCAACAAAATCTGTTTGTTTTTTTTAAATCTTTGATTTATTAGAATCAAAACTTTTACAGGGATGTGCTAGAATTGATGAAATTCCCTGCCCCTGCCCCTCCATCCCCCACCAAAGGTTTTTTTCTGCTCCAGGATGGAGAGAGAACTTAAAATATACCAATTAAGTTTTTATCAGAAAAAATGGTGGAAACTTAAGATATACCAATTAATTGAATAGCTGGATTTTTAGGGTACTTATCTGGGGAAACAGGATGTCCAGGTTCAAGTCCTACCTCATATGGGCAAAACAACTGAAATTGGCTCCTTTTGCACTCCTTTTGCATTCCATACTTTAACAAGGCTCTTGGTTGTTCCGGTGCTTATGTTTCTTTTCATGTAACACTTTGAAAAAGTCTCTTTGTCCTGATGTTGAACAGGAATACTTTTGAAATATGAAATATTTATGGCATGGGAAAACCGACTAAGGTCTCTTACTTTCCTTACTAGAACATTTTAGATCTTTAGCTTCTATGCTACCTGTTGCAAAGTTACTTTGCATTCACAATTATTTTTTCTTCTCTTAATGCTGCTTTGGAAGTGTTTCTATAGAGTATAGTACTTTCCTTTCTTAAGGACTGTGTAATGACTGAATTTATTACTACTTCCAAGTCTGACAATTGTTATAGCTGTCAGTGTGACTTATCAGGAACAGCAAGACAGGAATGACCTTTTTTATTAAAGTTTGAAGTAGTGCTTGCTCTATATCCTCTTTTACAAGAAGCAGGGACACTAAACACAAAGCTGGCAAGTTTTTGTTTTGTTTTGTTTTTTAATCAGTTGTTCTCCCCTGGTCGGCTACCTCTTTTTTTCCCTATAACTTTGTTCTTTTACAAAACCCATCTGTGTTCTATGAATGAAAGTAGGAAACAAAATATGAATCTCTATTTACCTAAAGTTTTTGAGATCTTAGGGTCTTGTGTGTGTCTGGTATTTTTTGGTAGGAAGAAAGTGTATGCTATGCTGTGTTTTGGTCTGAGATGTATGTAACACTATGCATTTTAAAAATGGTATGTTAAAAATTCAGCATTGTTTTCTGTTGTGGAATGCGTTGCTCTTTTATACAGGTTGTAGTCTACAGTTAACTTTTATGCTCCGATTTGCTTTGAGTGTTCACTGTTCAGTGGTTTGGCTGTAAGACTGAAAGAGCAAACATGAAGACTGAGATTCTCTATTCACAAAGAGAATCATTGATTTGCACAGCAAGAAGAGGACCCCTGTGCTCTGTCTGTGTGTATTTACACCAGCAAATAGGAAACTACTAATTTCAGTCTTCATTATCATGGATCCTATACTGTTCAAATGCAGTAATTTTATTGGTTAAAAAAAAAGAGCCCATCACCTCTTTCAGATCTAAAGTAAATCATACAAGCTGCGTTCATTTAAAAAAGTAGAGTACAGAAGATAAAATAAACTTTCTGGGTCCTTCATTATTTTGTCTTGTCTTATTTTTGAGTAAGGCTCTTAAAGCTGCTAGAGGCTTTTAAGAGCTGCTAGGCTCTTAAAACTGCACATTTTGCATTTGGAATACTTTCTTCCTGTTTTTTCTGGAAAAACGGATTTTATGTATATTGGGTATTTTTGACAAGATAAGCAGACGTGAAATAACTTTTCTCTCTTTTCCTCTTAGAGGTGCATAAATTCCACCAAGGAGGCAAAAGAAACATCTGTGCTTCCTTAAATATCTTGGTTTCCCCCTCCCCATTTCCACCCCCACTCCTGTCTTATCTCTACAATCCTCCAGACTCTGAACTGTAGGTAGTGTTCCAGTTAAGGAAGTCTGTATAAGGCTCTTCAGAGCCCATCTCTTAGCTACTGCTGTTGAATTACTTGAGAGTATTCCCTCCTTCCAAATGTTAAATTTGATGCTAAGTGTCTGTATATGGAGATGTGGAAATCAATATATATATTGATTGTTTTATATATATATTGATTTCCACATCTCCATATATATAATAACTGTTCCAGGGGTATAAGCACGGGGGGAACCCAAATTCAGAAGAGAGACCCTGAAATCAAAGAACACACACCTGCTTTAGGTTGCCAAACACCAACAGAACGACGCCAAGAAGAAAAACCCACGCGGTTTATTAGCCGTGCTCATATACAGCTGAAGCCAGCAGGTGATGTCGGGGACATATGCCAGCCAGCTGATTCAAAAGCGGGCTTCAGCAGGGAGATGAGGAGAGCGGGAGAGGCAGCAGAGGCTGCAGGGGTTCTGTGCACCAGTGGCAGGCAGCGCCAGCGAGTCGAAGAAAGTCCCGAACCAGGAGGGATGATCCCAGCAGCAGCAGCAGCTGGTCACAGCCTGCATGCCAGTTGCAGGCATCATCAAAGCATGGGAGAAGACTCTGTCCCAAAGCAAGCGGCGGAGGCTGAGGAAGGCAAGGCGGTTCCGCGCTCCAGGCTCTGGCTGCAGGGGACTTTAGGTGGGGAATCGACTGGGAGAGTAGCAGAAGGAACTCTCACCAGAGGCAAAGAGGGGAGCAGCGTTGTGGGATATGGCCAGGCACAGGCTACAGGGCAGGGAGAGAAGAGGGACTGTTCCCCTTGATCTTCCTCTTTCCCACGAGTCTTCCCTTTTGTTGTGTCTTATTATTTTCTTTTGTTGTTTCTTCTTAAGTACAGCATGGAGTTGCCTTGTGTTTGTGTTTTCCTTTTTATTCATTGCGCACCATGGGTGAGAGCTTTGAGCTGTGAGGTCTGGGAGGCATAACAGGCCACAAGGGCCACTCACGGGAAGTAATCAGTAACCAGCACTGAACCTGAGAGACGAATCCACGGACCAGAGAGTATGTCATTAAGGTGGAAATATGACCTGGTACTTGAGCGTGGAGACCATCAAGATCAGAGGGCAAGCCACAGTGGCATCAGGTGACCCTTTGTAGGCTGGCGTATGGAAGGGGTGTAGGGGAGGTGGAGCCCCGCGAATATCCGTCGGGAGGAACTTCCGACCTTGAGGGACCTCCAATGGGAGACCCCACCACTGAAGTTACATCCAAAGTTGTGGCAGGCGAGTTCTGGGGTACTCCCTCGGGTGATCTAGGCCCCTACCAGAGGTTACACGAAGCCTCCCAGCATCTATCACCAGGCGCCCGCACCAAGGCAGCACGCGAACGGATTTTCGAATCGAGACAGGCGCAATAACACTGCTACTTTTGGGCCATACTGTACTGTTTGTTGAAGCTTGAGGAGGAGTAAATGCTTTTCCAGTATAACGAAGTTCGTGCTAAGGCCCTCTTATATTATGTGTTGCACAGACAAGCAGTGGGGGATGGACATTGCTTTTAGGAATTTACACTGAGTAATTTACAATAAAATGTCTTGTTTTTCTCCATGTTGCCAGTTTGGCTTAAAACAGTGTTAAAAATTGCTTAAATTGTCACATGGATCTTGTTTAACTTCTTGAACTGACAGGTGTTTTCTTCCTGTTTTATTTCAGGGTCCATGCAGAAGTGCCATCATCTGTAAAACACAATTCAAGGACAGACCCTAAAGAGAAAGAGAAGGACCAGGAGGAAGAGGAGAGCAGTGAGGTTGATGGAAGGCAGGCAGTTGAATCAAGTGGTGAAAAGGCTCAGCCAGAAGGGAAGAAGAAGAAACGTTCTGGATTTAGGGACCGCAAGGTAGAAATAGTTCTTTGTCAAACTGCGGGAGTTGTTCAGTAGTGGAAAAAAAGGAGTGGGGGATTAACTTGACTTCAGCTTCTATGTGTGTTTTATGATAGACGTCTAGTATTTACTTATTGGCTTAAATTTTCAAGAGAAGGTTTTGATTGGGAGTGCCTCACTTCTTGGGAAACCAGCTTCAGATGTCTGTCTCTTTTGTGGCAGGATGGAAGTACTGACCACTCTAAAAACTCTGAAAATGAAGCCCCTGAAAGGCATCTCAGGTTGGGTTTCTAAAATATAAGGCTTGGGCCTTCTACCTTTCTGTTTATTAAAAGAATTGAAAAAAGGTACAACAGAGATGCAATTTGAATTTATAAATTGCATCTTTAAATGTTTTACCAATTTGTTTCCTGCAGAGGAGTCAGTGAATGGATAGTTGATTTTTATTCAGTGTTATTATCCTGAAACTGTGACTACAAACATGTAATGTCTTTCCCCTTCAGCATTTAGAACCATGGTGTTTGTATCAAGTGTGAACCTATGTTTGTTTTCTGTTCTTTACAATTCCTAAGCCTGAAAGAAAAATCAGGATTTGAACAGAGAAGTGTACTTCTAATCTGCATCCATGATTGGACATTGTTAAGCTGTGGACTCCTTAGGTTGATCTGACACACTTTTGGCTTTAGCTGTTATCTATTATTGCAAGAGGTACAATATGGTTCGATGAAAAATTCCATAAACATTGTTGGCAGAGGACTATTTTTTTTATCTGTCTGGATATTTGTTTTATTGGGCTTTGTCTGAGAATTTAGTGTCTTTATGGTGCCAAACAGAAAAACAAATGAGTGCCTCTTAAATTCCTCTTCTATGATCTGAACTTGATTTTTTTTTTAAATCCATACCCTGAGGGACTGCATCTCAGTATCTAACTTGTGGGTAACTAGTATCTAGTGGCTTAACAGCTGTTAAGTCATTTTGCTTAGAGATGCTGAGGGTGTGGTGTTTGTTTTTAATTTTACTGGTTAGGTGAAAATTCAAATTCAAAGTATCTGAGGGTGTTTGGGGTGTACTGACTTGCAGCTGGTAAAGCTTTTTAACTGAAGTTACATTATAAGATGCTAAGCGATTTGGATTCTCATTTCCCATTAATTTTTGGGTGTGAAACTTTCTTGGACACTTGGAAAATCTTACAGTGCCTTTATACTATTCAAGACAAATGGATTTATTTTTTACCACCAGCAGATGAAGACAGTTAGTTACAAATCACAAGAACTAGACTTCTGCCTTCTGACTCAGTGGTTATAATCACTGAATCTGTATGATGAATCAGTGGTGCACTAACCTTACTACTTTTCCCAGATCCTCTCTTATAACGGAACAACAAACAGATTTCTACAGCATGTTTCTTGTAGCTCATTACAATAGTCCACGTGTTGAATCAGTTTGAGAGTGAGCTTTAATAAAAAAGTTAACCAGAGTCCCTGCTACTGCAAAAATCATTGGGCCAAAAAGAAAGCATGCACAAAGCAAGGAATGTGACTCTAGCTTAATGAGGCAGCCCTGACAAGGGAACAGGGCTGAGCATGTTTCATCAGAACTCAATGCTAAACTCGAAGCATGTGTGAAACAAACAGTAAGCAAACCATACATCTGGGTTTTCCCGGACATGTCCTCTTTTTGGATCCTCTGATCCCTATCCCAATGATTTTTTTAAAAAAATCTGAACCAATGTCTAGGATTCTGCTCTGCTTCACTGGTGGGAGCAGGTGGAGGGTAACTGGGGGCAGGGGGCACCGTGCTCATTCGCAAGTGGCCAGCATGCAGCCAGGCAGCCTTAGCAGCTGGAAGCAGCTAAGTCTGTGGGGGTGGATTGGAGGGCCAGGGCTTGGACTCTCTAGGGAGGGGGGGAGTGTGGGGGGGGAGCAGCAGGGGTGTGTAGGGGACATGGGGGTGCAAGGGGAGGGCAATGCCTTGGGCTGCTAGGGGAAGCTGTCAGGGTGTTGAGGCTGAGGCTGGGGCTGGGGGGCGGTGCCTGCCCATCCAGCAGGGGAATGGGGCACGGAGGGGCTTCAGTGGAAGTGCGGAGCTCCATGGTTAGGCTGGAAGTACAGGACCTAGTGCCCTTGCTCGCAGGGGTGGTGCGGCCAGGAGATGCTGTTGAGGGGGAGGGGGGCATGGCCAGGCTGCCTGGTGCAGCATGGGGACCCCAGCCCATGGCAGAGGGTGCCACAGGCCTCCCCTCCTCTTCCCTCCCACCCATGCCAGGGCCAAACTTGCTCCCTTGCTGCCCACATGAATTGAAGTCTCTGTGCTCTGCTTTGGTTGGAATGGGAGCAGCTGGGGGCCCACTTCTGCAGGGCTGTGGGGAGCAGGGGACTCTGGTTTGGGAGTGAGGGCACCAGCAGGGACTGGGGGAGGGGGGCTGCGGGTCAGGAGTGAAGGGTGCCAGAATGGCCGGCGGGGGAGGCGCAGGGGACTGTGGATCAGGAGTGAGGGGCACTGGTAGCGCCAGGGTTCTGTGGGTTGGAAGTGAGAGGCAGCTGCAGGGATGGATGGGCTGTGAGTTGGGAATGAGATGGTCGCCCCCGTTTCTCCCCCCCCAAACAAGTGTCCTCTTTTTTGGAATTGGAAATATAGTAACCCTGCATAACTGGCGGTTTGGCAACAATGTATTAAGCAATGGACTCTGTTTTATGTATGTTCAAGCATGTCCTTTGTAGGCATGGTCCTATTTCTGCTATGCAAGCAACAGTTCAGCTTCACAGAAGTTTTAGGGCTGGAAGTTGCCTTTAGTGAGTGACTTGCCAATAGCTCAACTGACTTATATTGTAATACCCTACAGCCAATTGCAAGAAAGCTGGTGTTTGGACACTGAGTCAGGTTTTTTGTTCCGATGATGAAGTAAACAGTTTATATTTGAGGCTGCAGTTAAATGAACTTTTGGGATACTCTGCTCAGAAGTTAGGTCAGTTGTAGCAATTCAGGAATTCTTAGCAATGTAAATCATAGACATTTTTTTTCTATTCCTGCTTATAAGAAACCAAAGCAGCAGCAGCTTTCCTGGAGAAAGAGAGATGCTTCAAATTAACTTTGAATTCAGAAACTATCTGTTTGTCCAAGTACTGTTTTTAATTAAGGCAGCAATTAGTGATTAAGAATTAATGCATGACAAATTTTATCCTAGATAGTGAATCATTGTAGAAGTTAGGATACAAATCACTCATTGCCAAATAAGGCTTTGTGCTGTGACTTAGTAGTGATGGTTCTAGGCCAAGTATCTTGTAACTTAATGTATTTATATTTGCCCATAAAGGAGGGAGAATGTAAAGGCTATTAAAGTACAGTTGTAGTTGAAGGTTAATGATCAATCAAATAGAATATGACTGGTGTGTTATGTTAATTCATTAAAAGAATAATTTGTTTACTGCATTAGGACTGTTTGAATAAGATCTATTTGGAACAGTCATTAGGCCTTGGCAGGTATGCTGCATTATGAGTCTTAATTGTGCTGATACTCTAATTCAGTGTGCATTGCAGTAAGAAACCTAATGAAAATGAATGCTAATTTATCAACACTATTACTATGCAGGCTGTTAGTGAGATCTAACTGCTGGAGTTCCCACTCTGACCATCTGATGATAGTCAAAGGTGGCTTAGTGATACTGTGGAAGTATATTAAAATGGTTAATTATGGAGACCCTTAGATTATTTTATTTTCTCTTTATGGCTATAATTTTTTCCCTCTTCAACCCAATGCACAGAGTGGTTGTAAAGCTTTCAGAATAGTAGCTCTGAGTCTTGTTCAGCCCATGGGATTCCTTTTTGCTAGTTTTCAGTTTTGTCCATTATCCTTTGAAATATTTGTATTTTGTTCTTAGCAAAATGGAACTTCTTCCTTTTTTGATTTGGTCGATGCCACTATGAGATATCAGCTGAGAGTTTAGTTTTTCAGAGATAGATTCTCACACTTGAAGTTGGTCTGATGTCAAAGCTGAAGAAATGTGTGAAAAACGTTCAGTAACAGAAAAAGAGTCCCATGTAGATGATATCCTTTTGAAAAGCCTGTCAACCATGCTTATTCCATAAAAAACAAAACAAAAAAAAAAGGTTAATTTTTTTCATTGGAAGCATCTCTACTAGGGTTGGCTTAAATTCAGAATCTTCTAAATACACCTGAAGTATTAATGTTTTTGTGTGTTGAAATGACCTAGGAAAGTTGTATGCATGTATTGTAGACAAGTGTGTGTGTAAGGCGAACAACTAAATATTTGGAGTATTGTCATTTTTGTTACTGGGGTGGGTTTTTTTTCTAATTTCAAATTTAATCTTTAACTTGGTACATCACTCTTTCTTCCTTAATTATCCATGTTAGATCGTGTCACAGATTCACCCCAAAACAAAGTTACTTCTAGGGGTTCACTATGTGGATACTCTCCCAAATTAGGTTAACTCTGTGTTTAGTCTTTAATTTTAGCCAGTCCAAACTGTGTTCAGTTTTTTATTATTCTCATAACTGTATGTGTTATAGTATTTGGTATAGTTGTAATTCTGATGTAACCTTTATATTTCAGCCAAGGTTGTGTCAGGAAGACAGTGATTAACTTGAGCAGTGCTCATCTCTTCACCCTTAAATGAGTTAATGGCTGAGAATTAGTATTTGACTTAGGCTGCTTACTGGTCCTCCATGTGGGTATGCTAAGAGGCACAGGAAGCCTGTTTTTGGCTAGACAATGATAAATGTACATTTTATAAAGAAGAGTGTGACACTTTGTTAATCAAACTAGCATACAGGAGAGATGAATATCGGATTAGTGAAGGATATCTAAAAAGGATGCACATTTCTGGTCTAGTAAATGTGCACCTTCAGGTGTTAGGCATAGCATGAGCCCCACAAGAAATGAAGGGGTGATGTTTGTTAATTACCAGACTGGCAGTGGTACTTAAAGCCTGCCTCAAAGCCTGGCTTGAAATTCAGTCTTCCTGGGTGAGAGAGAGAGAGAGAGAGTGTGTGTGTGTGTGTGTGTGTGTGTGTGTGTGTTTGGGGGTGGGGGGGGTGGCGGGATTAGGTTCCCTAGCCAAGGAAAAGCAAGCTGATGGAGAGATGCAGAAGATGCAAAAGCATGAGGTCAGAGGTAGAGACTGCTCTCTGTCATGCTGGCTAAGGACTGTATTTTAGGATTTAAGGTGCCGGGTAAGAACAGATCAATGTTCTGGTATTTTCTTTTATATCTCTGTATCAGTGTATGATTACTGATTTCTTATGCTTGTTTTATAATAAATTATTTTGTTGTCTCCTTTTTGATTGCCTGTGAAAGAGGTGATTTTTGGGACAGGTGATATTCCAGGCTGACTTTATGGAGGGGGGGACCTGTAACTTCTTCTATAACCCAAAGTGGGGGCCATCTCAGGGTTTGCAGAGATTTCCACCACTGCAGCTTCAGTATAAGGCAATGGAACTGAAGCTTGCTGGGACCAGGAGCTCTCCCAGGGCAACCTTCGTCTGTTACTTGGGGCAAGTGGCAGCACAGTGGTGAGAACTCGAGGCTACAGTGGTTTCCAGTAGACAAGTTTGTGACACATGCCTTGACTCATTTCCTCCGTGTTTTTTTTCCTATTGCCAGTCCTCTCCTTTTCCCCATTTTTTTCACTCTTTTTTTTCTTTTTTTGCCCTTTTCTCTACTTTCTTTTAATTTTTATTTCCTTATTCTTCCCTTCTTACTTTTCCCATTTCCTGCATCTTTCTGTGTAACTTTCTCTTCACTACCCTTCCTTTCTTCCTTAAGTCCACTTGAATCTTGTTCTGGTCTTACCCAAGGTTTATTTCTAATGCCAAATTTTAGGCCTCTCAGAGTGTGGTCCTGCTTCTCCAAATTTGTTCCAAACTTCAGCTTCTGTTCCTCAGTACTCCTGCAACTCGTTGTCATAAAGTTTGGAGAACCTTTTATATGTGAAGCCAAATTCCTGTGCTGATGGAGTATCAGATCATGTTCTACCTCTACTTTCTATTCTTTGCCTTTGCAAATGGAGCTGTGCTGTTTTGTGCCGAGTTCAGGAAAGACCTGTAGCTTTTATACCTCCTACAAAGTTTATTTTTTACCTTAATATAAATTATAGTTTCATAGTTTCATAGTTTTAGGGTCGGAAGGGATCTAATAGATCTTCTAGCCCGACCCCCCGCCAGGGCGGGAGAACAACAAAAGAACCCTAAACAAAAAACGGGACTCAAATGAGTCCAGCCAGGTA
>NW_005842570.1:54698-72354 GCF_000455745.1 Alligator sinensis | reverse complement strand
CAGGAGGGAGTCCCCGATGACTAGGACCCGGCGTTTCTTCCTCCTGGTGTTCTCTCTCCTCCCAGTCTCTGTCTTGCGTGGAGCGGCATCGTCCCCTGCAGGGCCGACTCCTCTGCCCTCATCCGTCACCGCTGCCAAGGCATCAAACCTGTTCTCCAGCTGAACCTGGGGGGCTTCCACCGCTCTCCGCCTAGCAGCTCTAGATTTGGGCACCATCTTCCACTTCTGCGATGGCTGCGACTCCTGTGGGGGCTGTACCGTGGGCGACCGGGCCTGCAGAGAACAGAAATAGGCATCAATTTTGTCCTCTGCCTCCCTGATCCCCCTCAGCCTACTCACCACAGCCTGGAGCTCACCCACCTGCTCCTCCAGGGCACTAAGGCGTGCACAGGAGGGACAGGCCGGGGGACCACCAGGCCCCACCCCTGCCCAGGGCCCCGCCAAGCCCCCTCCGCAGACAGGGGGGCAAGGGGCCACCGACTCCACCACGAGCTCCGTCTGGGTGGAGGCCTCAGAAGAGCCCGTGGTAGGTGGCAGCCCCCGGGCAGGGCCCCTGGCAGCTGCGCTCCGCGTCTGCATCACCATGACTGCAGAGGTGCGCCCGCTGCCTACTCCCTGGAGGAGCTATAAATTCTATTTATTTCTAAACTAAAGTTTGCTATGGATTTAGAATCAAGAGCAATTTGAAGCAGAGATGTAACTTGCAGTATATTATGTACGTTTTACCAGCTGATGAAAAATAGCAGCGATTATTGAGGCAATTGTGAGCAGAGCTGCAGCTAAAGGGAAAATATTACCAACCTTGCCTGGTGCTCTGTTAGGAAGGTTGAATGTTAAAGGTGTTTTTGGAAGTGATTTGTGATCAGAACAGTGTACACGATATTAATTTAATTTGTCAATTTTTAGATTTGATCTTTGGTATGAATAATGTCTTGGTCAAGTATGTGATCATTTGTCGCTTTCAGAAATCTTTATCCCTTGATATGTGTAGCTTTATTAGACCTCAAAAGAGATTCTGCATGTAAATCATGAAAAGAAAACAGTTGCTTCTTGCCTCACTAGCAAGACTTTGAATTGATTTATTATTGCATATTTGCTCCAACCTTTCTCCAAATGTTAGCAACTTTCAATCCAAGTGCTAGGAAACACTACTTCAATCCGTCACTATTTTGCTGTTTATATTGTGTTTTAGTAATACTTGATCTTAAACTATAGCCCAGTAAGAGTGCAGAAATTAGGCTGAAACTTGAAGTCCTCTTGCTCTAGAGCAGTGAAGGCTAACCTTGCTAGGCATGCAACAGATTAAACCCTGCCACACCCTGAGTGCCAGTCAAATCCCCTTCCTATGTCCAACCTGCTGCTCTGTTTCCTGCTCCCTGCTCTGTGCTGTCTGCGTGATCTACTGCTCTGCTTCCTGCTCCATCTCCTATGTGCTGCTGTGCTGACTACCCCATCCACAATCTGGTGCATGCCACACACAGAAGCTACTTGTCATGTATGCCACAGGCTAGCCATCCCTGTTGTACAGCCTTGTGTTCTGAATTGAGTTCTGTGAGATCTGGGTTTGGTCTGATAGCAATTTTTTTTAATAGAAGTTTAGGAGATGGTGTTTATGGAAATAAGTCTGGAAAAGCAAATGAGTGTTAAACTATAGTGGTGTGGAAAAAAGCTAATGAATGAACAGAGTTCCTACTTTTGAACATAGCGGGATTTGAGTCTAATATTTTTGCATATTGGCCTTTGCTCACTGCTGTGTTAGGCTTTCTACTGACTTTGATCCACCCTAACTGATTCTTTAAGAACACTTATTTTAAACATAGGAAAACTGCTGCTTGTGGGCCTCAAAAATGTCAAATTGTAAAAAGGTTTGAGCCTAGGACATCTGCAAAACATTGTAAACATGGTGCAGAAGGTAGAAATGAGACAAAATGGTGCCTTTGTGAACGAGGGACAGAGTAATAACCTGCAGCCATCTTGCCCAACTGTGACCAAGAAATGAAGCCCTGTTCTCTTCCCTTTCCAGTCTTATCCCTCACAAAACTGAAGCAGAGACCAAATGTTCAAAGCTTTGAGAGTCAGGCTTCCAAAATTATTCATTTAGTTTTAAAAATTCTGATATATTTTTTTAAATAATATATTGGGGGCAGGGGGAAGTATTTATTTCCCTTCTGGTTTCTGAACACATTGCAAAATGTTTCACATTTTTTTTCTTTCCTCTGAAAGCCTGAAGACTAGAATCTTCATTTAAAAATGAAAGTTAATATTCTCAAGTAATCAAGTGACATAAGGAGTGGAGGCTTTTAGGAAAACAAAGTATCGTAAAACCCAGAATAAAATTGAGTTGATGACACTTTGGCATTGTATAGCAGCTGTTTCATTTGGAACCTCTTGTGATGTACAGAATTTTAACAAGACTACTAAATATGGCTGCCAAGAGTACATCAGTCACGGACTGAACTCTCTTTAACTTCTTTTCTAGGTGATGGAATATGAGAATAGGATCCGGGCCTACTCCACTCCAGACAAAATCTTCAGATACTTTGCCACTTTGAAAGTAATAAATGAACATGGAGATTCAGAGGTGTTTATGACGCCACAAGATTTTGTGAGATCCATAACTCCTAATGAAAAACAGCCAGAACGTAAGTAGTACAAGTAGTGTAGTTGTGGTATGTAATGGAGAGTTAGAGTAAATTCTTCTGCTTCTGTTTTTTTAGCCATGTTATGTGTCTCATGGAATGAGATTTGTCATCTAACGGTGGGTGTGGCACCTCCTGGTGGCCACTCTAATCCTATATCTTTTCTTCTCTGGTTAATTGGGGTACCTCCCTGTACTTGCCAGCCATACCTTTTACTATTTAAATTTGGGGGGCTGCCCCAGTCCACCAGAATGATTCCTTTGCTTCTCAGGCTTAGTCCCCAGTCTCTAATGGTCCTTCATTGACTGCAGCGCCTTCCCTAGGCACATTCAATAGCCTTCTTCTGCCCCTTCATCCATTCCCATCCCTTGCGGTTTCAAATGCAATGAGCAAAGCTCCGACATGATTCATTGCAGTGGGGTGACTTTCTACAACCATTCCCAAGGCTTTCCCTCAGTCCCATTGGTTTCAAGTCGCTCTGGCCCTCCTAGGCCCCTGCACAGTTTACTTAGGCTTTGGTACTGCTCCTTAGCTTTGTATAAAGAGCTTCTACTTGCATAGCCTAGGCTAGTCTCAGGTTCCCAGTGCAGCTTCCATCAGCCAGGAGGTCCATCTCCAGCTCTGCCCAAATCAAACTGACCCTACTGCCTCTGGTACAGGGCTTATAGTCCCTGGCTCCTCCTCCTTCTGACCTGAGGTCACCTCAGCAGGCTGCTAGCTGCTTATTATCTGGGACTCTGCAGCTTTCTAACTTTACTGGGATTAGGGCTAGGCAGTTAACAGGGGTTGGTCCTTGTTACACTCATCCGACCATCTTTATTGGTTGACATGCATTCACAGTGCCCAGTGCAAAGGTTTTGATCCCCTCTTTGGATGTTACTGTAATAAAAATTAGATATTATTGCTTACGTCCACCTATATTAATGAATGTGTAACACATGCAAAATAGTAAGGGTAAAGGTTAGAGGTGCACTGATGCATCAATCCATGTTGGATCGGCACCAATAACAGAAAAATTAACAATATCGGCAATTGGCTTTTTTTTGGCTGGTGAAGCCAATTAATGTCACTGATAAATGCCATGTGCATGCATGCAACTGCAGCATGCACACAGTCAGGAATGCAGCCCAGCAGCATGGAGAGCAGTGTTCAGCCAGTAATTCTGTGTGGGGAAAGGGGTATAAGGGGGGGCTCAGATCAAGGCCCCCACAGTGAGGGAGGGACAGGCAGGGGCAGGTGCTGCCCAGCCAGGGTAGGGTGTGGGGTAGCTGCAGGTGGCTCATCTAGAGGGTTGGGAAGGGCAGGGTTGGGGGGCACTGGGAGAGGTGTGGGGGGCCTGTGCCTCCCGGATTTGTGCATGAGGCAAGGGCAGGCTGCAGGCTCAGGGCTCGGGGCTACGTTGGCCTCTTCCCAGCAAGGGGGGTTGTGCTGGGGCTATACTCAGGGCAGGCAGCAGCGATGCTCGGGGTGGAGGGGTGCTACAGAGTGGGCTACAGCTACCCAAAATTCCCAGTAGCCACCCTGTAGCCCCCTCCCCCCCCCCCCAAGAGGCTGGTGTAGCCCCTGGCTCTGAGCCCACAACGTGCAGCCTGCCCTCACCCTGCACACAAATTCGGGGGGGGCACATGCCCCCCCATATGTTCTCTGGGGGTGTACATAACAGCAAGGAGCTCATCCTCCTATGCCCCTGGACAAGCTGTCTCGTGCCTTGATCTGCCTCCCCATGCCCCTTCCCCTTCCTTGCCCCATAGACTACCTGAATGCTGCTCTCCAAGCTGCTGAGCTGTATATTGGCTATCAGATTTGTATCAGCTGATACACCTGGTTAATAATTGGCCATTGGTATCAGCAAAAAAATCTTTATCAGTGCACCACTCATAAAGGTATAATTCACCAGATGGCTGCTAAACTCCATGCCAGAATTTTGGGTTTGTGACTAGTTTACTTATGGCAGTGCAGTACTGCAAGATGATTGTAATTACGCTAAGAAATGACAGCTTTCAGAGCAGTCAATATGCAGTAACTTTTCTGTGTTATTTCTGGCCACCTCTTGTCTGTCCAGGTAGAAATAAAGATCTGGTACACTTCTCAAAATAGAATAAAGGGAAGCTTCTGGCTCTCTGGTCAGTATCTTTTGAAAATTTTAAATAACCGTAGGCAAGTATAAATGTCTTGATGAACAGTCAATTTGTATTAAATTAGTAGTTAAGTGCTGCATGAAGAGTTGGTTGCTACATGTACAGTATGATGTGTAGGCATTTTTGAGAAACTGACATTGGAAAGTACTAAAACTGATTTCTGTCTTATTTTCTTTAAGAAAGTATTAGCATCTCTTTGGTATATGCCCTTGTCCAGCAGATGAAATTGTCTTCCTGCATATATTAAAGTGAATAGCCATTTTAAATGAATTCTCAAGATCTGCCAGAAACCTATAATGGTTTAAAACATTGGGAATGATGCCATTTGAAGTAAAGGCTAAAGCACAATAGGCCTAGTAGCTGCCCCATGTCTGTCAGACTGGTCTATATTTTCATGTTATAAAAAGACAGGGTTCTATTCCGTTGCTAAAATAAGGGTCTTAGATGGTTGCCTTAACATCCTCAGAAGGTGTTCCCTCCCACCTTTACCCAAAAATCATTGACAACTTGTCAGCTTTTTTCCCTCAAAATATGCATGCATGCCTTAAACAATTTACAAGTTACTTTCAAGATTGTCTCTTGCAAGCAGAAAAAACCTAAGTTAGGGAAAGGGTACATTTGCTTGTTTGTGTTTTATGCTGTAACTCAAAAGATTAAATATATTTTGTCAAAATTCACGCTTTCAGATGAGACCACTTTGGCCTCAGTGGATAACATTTCTGAGTCTCACTTGAATGAGGGGATTATGTATAATTGAAACCATTTTACACCTTAAAGTGATAGCAACTCGGCTACATTTGGGAAAACTGCAATATTAAATATATATTTGAGTAAGAATAATGAATCCTGTAGTAAGTATTATAGTAATGTTAAGAACTCATTGTTTAAAATGTCCTGATGAAAGTTATAGGTAGATGAGGTTCTTTGGGTAAATGTGATATATTTTATTAGACCAACTAAATAGTTGGAAAAATTGGTCTTTGCAAGCTTTACAGGCACAAACACCCTTCTTCAGGTATAGGGAGAGTCTGCTGGTGTTTTGTGTTCTCCTGGATGGAATAGAAGCCAATATGCAAAATTGGTCTGTGAGCATGCCAATGCATGGCAGTGAGGATCAGGGGGATGGGAGAAGATAGGTTTGAGACGGGGAGGGGGGAGGAACATTGACCTAGTGATAGACTGTACCTGGTAAAATGCAGAGAGGTTACCTGGAATATCAGATGGCAGGCAGGTTATAATGTGGCATAAATCCAATGTCTATATTTAGTCCATGTCCAAAGAACAATTTTTTTCCAACGGTTTAGTTGGGCTAATAAAGCGTATCGCATTTACCCAAAGAACTTTGTCTACCTGTGTCCTTAGACCAACATGGCTACAACCAACACCCCTGATGAAGTTTACAAAGTTTTAGAGGCAGGAATGAGTTGATTTTTCTCATGGTACATTGTGCTACTGGCCACTAATCTGAAAGTAGTTTAATGTTATAGGAATCAAAATCTTTACATTAAAACATGAGACTTTTAAAATTCTAACATCTTAAATGGATATTGCACATAGAGTTGGTACTTTAAGAAACAAATCGCTACTTGAGACATGAGCTGAAGTTTCACTTTTTTTATTTGACTTATTAACCCTTTTGAAAAGGGAAACACTAATGTTGCTGGCAATCTCTCCATGCATGCTCTGTGCAATATACTTGTCTAGTAGGCCTGTGTGAATAGGGAAGTATTTGATTCTGATTCATCCAACTTGGAAAACTGATTCAATTTGGTGATGTGAATCACTGTCCCCATTTGATTCAGCCAAATCTGAATCAGAGATTCGGATTGGCTGGGGAGAGGCAGGTACAGCCGGGTGGCTGCAGGTCCCCTGCCTCTCTCTGGGCGGGGGGAGCTGCGGGAGAAGCTCCCGTGGCTGCCTGGCCCCAGCCTGGCACTTTAAATAAATAAATAATAAATAAAAGCTCCCCCTGCTCACTGGGAGTAGTAGTGGCTGTGGGGGCTCTGGGGCCCCCCCCATGCAACCCCCACTGCCCTGCCTGGCCCCAGCATCCTGGCAATTAAAAAAAAAAAAAAAAAAAGCCCCGCACTCGCTGGCTGAAGTAGTGGCAATCAGGGCCTCTGAGTGCTCGTGGCAGACCCCCACAGCACAGTGGGGGCCAGTGGGGATCACCCCCCTGGCTGGCACCCTCAAGGCAGCTGCACCATGTTGTGGATGCAGCACAGGTCGGCAGGGCGTCACGTGCTGTCTGGAAGCTGGGGCGGCTCTGTGTGTCAGCTGGAGCCTGGCAGCACTCAGTCCCAGTGGCCCCAGCTCCCAGGCAGTGCATGGCGCCCTGCTGATCTGTGCCATGGGGCAGCTACTGCGCAGGTGCCAGGCAGGGGGGGTGATCCCCACTGCCCCATGCTGCGCGGGGGGACTCTGCCATGAGCCCTCAGTCTCTGATCCTCACTGCTGCAGCCGGTGAGTGTGGGGCTTTATTTTTTTAAATTGCCAGGATGCTGGGGCCAGGCGGGGCAGCCATCAGGGGCAGAGCTGGGCTGGGGGAGGGGAGGGCAGATTGGGGAGTGGGGACTGTGTGGGGGGGGCTCTGCCTCGTGGCCCCAGAGTCCCCACAGCTGCTGCTACTGCCGGTGAGTGCAGTTTTTTAAATTTTTTAAATTTTATTTATTTATTTTTTTATTCCCAGACATCTGGGGCTGGGGGGGGCATCAGAGGTGGGAGGGGGCAATCAGGGAGCAGGGGCTTCATGGTGGTGGGCTCTGCCAGGAGGCCTCACAGCCCCTGCTACATCTGGTGAGTGTGGGGCTTTTTTTTTAAGTGCCGGGAGGATGGTCCAGGCAGGGGATGTGACCAGGCAAGACAGACACTGGGGCTTCTTCTGCAGTTATCCCTGCCCGAGGAGAAGCAGGCACAGCCAGAGGAGCAGCCACCCAGCCGTGCCTGCCTCTCCTTGGCGGATCTGAATCCAAATCTCTCCAAATTGATTCGGACCTTTTAATGGGTCTCCTGGTTTTGATTCAGAGCTTTGGCCGCCAAATCAGGCCAAATCTCCCCTGAATCTAATCAGCAGCCAAAACTTTGCACAGCCCTATTGCCTAGTACAGTCTTTAAAATGGTTTCTGAAAATGTATGCATGTTTTAATTCTCTTATGAAGGCAAAAAGTGTGTAGCTGTTTGATTTTGAGGATCTCTAGCTTCTTGATGTAGCTAATAGCCTTCTGGCTGGAGGGCTGCTGGGAGTAACCTTCAAAACCTGTCATTTGTTACACCTCAACTGGCTGTAAGGATTGCTACTCAGTGACAAAAGGCACCCTGTGGGTGAAGAATACCTCCTGTCAGATGGTAAAATGAAATGGAAATTGAACCTAACTTTGCCTTGAGCAGGAAAAACACAAACATAAGGTCTTGTCTTGTTGGTCTGAAAATGTCCATTATTAACATAACTGTCAAAGACTTTTTGAAGTAAAGATCATATGAGGTAGTCTTTCTTAATAATTATGACAGTTTCTTAGCTTGTAAATGATACCGAAGAATGATTTGAAACGTGTAATGAAACTTGGACGTTTAAAGCATTTACTAACCTAGTAGGATCAAACCAGCTCTAACTTTGTTCTCAAATGTTTTAAAAACTGCTAGTAAAAAGTTAAATAGGGGGTATTGTGAAATCTGAAGTCATTGTTAAGACTTAAAACACTGAAATTGGGTGTTTTGTTTTCATATTTTATATTATTTTTCTGATGAAATGTAATCCAGAGGGAATTTACATAATCTGTGCGTCTAGTACAGTGGCAGGCACCAATAAAAAAAATCCTGTCAATAGTTTAATACATAATTATTTTGTCCCTGAGTGCCTGAACGAGGCTCCAAGAGCAAATGGTAATCAGCATTCAAAAATGGTAAATATGAAAAGCTCAGACACGTGGGGGAAAAAAATCTGTCTCAGGAGTCCTATAGGTTGCATCAAATTAAACACATATACCCTTTCTAGCTGGTGGCTAGCTATTCTTTTTGTTTATACAATAGTGTATACAATACAAAAATAGTGTTCCTGGAAGTCCACTTGCTCATCAGATCTGGCATACTTTTTTATCACTGAAATATGGTAGCATCGATATTTGGACTTGTGTTTGCATACAGTTTTCCTTGGTTTGTTTTTTAGATCTGGTCCTATATTTGGAGGAGGAATCCTGCAAGGTTTATCCAATGGATACTGCTCAAGTGTAATGTAGTGTTACTGCTTATTAGTACCCCATAATATTTATGATAGTACCCCATAATAGGTATCAATTAATCAGTAAGGAAAGGAAGGTAATTTCTTGGTACTTGCTTCAAATGACTTAAGCGTTTGAATTCACAATCCTTGCTGTTTTTCCCACTCTAGTCTTGCTTTATTCCAGCTTTATTTGAAGAGACTGAGCAGTATGGGGTTTCTGCCCCTTTGTTTCTTGGATACAAGAATGCAACACAGGAGATTGAGCCCTTGGGACTCAACAGAAACTGCCAGTTGGAAAATACCAAGCTTTTGTGTCAGTATATGTGTTCCAATGCGATTCTTAAAAATAATCTGAGGTACTGCTCCATACCTGACTTTGATCATATCACTTAGGTATGATTCAGAGTTATTAACTATTATCTTGTCTTATCTCAGAGTTTTCGGGCAGTTGTAACTTTGGGCATAACGACACTGTTGGGGCCGTGCAAGCTCTGGTGCCTGGTCTGTGGGCACCAGAGTTGTGAAGAGAATCTGGTATGTATGTTCTTGGGCAAGCTGGCCCCTTATTTCTCCCTAGTGACCATTGATGGGGTATAGATGACCACAGTCCTTTGCTTTTTTGGTTGCCACTTTATCATAGAAGGAAATCATAGTTAGGCAGGCATGATTTGCTCTTGGTGAATCCATGCTGGCTGTTCCTGATCACCGTGTTTTCCTCTAGGTGCAATGTGCTTTGCTTTATACTAATATAATATATTTAGTTTTACCCCTGAGTTGTTCTCAGTGTAATACAACATAGCATTTGAGCAAATTACACTGGTGTAGGAGTTGACAGCATTTCTCCACTCCTTATAGCTGGCACAAATGCTAGTTAGGCTGGTATAAGCACTTTATCCAAATCCCTATTCTGCTATTAATGTAAATTTGCTTTTTCTTGCACTGTAACAGAGGTATCTTTATAACCATTCTTTAGAGAAAAGATGGAAAATGTGAGAGCAGCTTCCTATCTCTCATCAAGCCCCGTTACTTTGTTTTATTGGTGTTGCCTTTAAAAGGGAAGCTAATTATTGCGGACATTTGGTTAAAAATGGGTTTCTATATAATGATAGTCAGTATTAAAAAGGAAATGTGTCTAGGAACACATTTTAGTAGTTGGAGACTGAGGGCAGAGAATATGTCTTTTTAAACTGTAGATCAAATCCAGGTTGCTAGTGACTTGCGGTTACCTTGGGATGACTCTCTTAAAAGCCTTCTGTAAATTTTTTGTGTAGACAGTTGGAAAAGAGTCCAGTGCAGAGCAACAAAAAAGAGGGGTCTTGGAGATGAGGCATATGGGGAAAGGCTGAAAGAGCTAGGGTTATTTGGTCTGGAGAAGAGAAGAATGAGGGAGGATTTGATAACACTCTTAAAATAGCTGAAGGGTAATTATAGAGAGGATGGAGAAGGGCTTTTCTCTGTAGCCATAAGGGACAGGTCTAGGAGCAACTGCCTCAGGAGAACTTTACATTGGAGATTAGGAGGAACTATTTGACTCTGAGGGTGGTTAAGCGTTGGAACAGGCTATCTGGAGACGTTGTGAAATCTCCACGCTTGGAAACTTTCAAAAGTGGGTTAGTCGTATACTTGGCTGGGATGGTATTTAGATCTGATCCCGCCTTGAGCAGAACGACTTCTTGAGGTCCTTTCCAGACTTATTTTCCTATGATTCCTGTGATTCCTGTGACAGCTCTCAGAAAATGTAGTCTAACTCACAGATTGTGCTGTAAACTTAGAGGAGATGCATATATTCTTTATATAAATAGAGGTTAAATCAATGCTTTGGATGAAAAGCTGAGCTCCACCTTAATCATGGATGTGCCATTGATGCTTTTATAATAAGATATGTTAAATATATGGCTAATGGGTTTTTGCTCAGTTTCAGTAATTAATCCTCTCTCACTTGCATATAAAAGGTATGAGGCATTCTCCACTAGCAACAAAGAATAATATGTAAAGAGCAAATACTCCCAAGATGATGGGGAAAATCTGACAAGTACATAAACTCTGAAGGGAATTTGTGAAGATCATTTCATCGCAGTGGAAAAACTGTTTACATCCCATAGGAAATTATTGTGTTCTAATTGAACTCAAATGCTTTCCTGGCATGGTATAATCACTCTCCTGGAAGCTTGTTTGTCTTCTTAAAAAAAAAAAAAAAAAAAAAAGTGCAAGATGAAACTACAGCCTGTAATTTGTTACTTGTGGTTTTCATGGTAGCATGAAGAACTAAATAATTGCTTCAGATAGTTATCAAAGATGTTAATTAGCTATGAATTTGAATTTACCTGTAGCAGTTGCATGTTGTTCAATATGTAGTAAGCTATTTGAGTTCAGATTTGATTAGTTTTGAACAGAAGTAGCAGCAAGCATTTGTTTTTGTTTGTTTGATTTTTACAGAAATGTTTCAGTTTATTTGAAACATTTTACTGCTGAAGGAGAAAATATATTGAGGCTTGATTCCTAAGTTCACACTGTAGGGCTATGCAAAGCTTTGGTAGCTGATTCGATTCAGAGGAGAGTTGTCCCGATTCGAGGACTGACTCTGAATCGGAATTGAATCAAGAGAACAATTAAAAGCTCTGAATGGATTCAGAAATTATTTGGTCGCTTTGGAGATTTGGCCGTAGACTAAACAGGCAGCTGACAAGTCTGTCTGGCAGGGAGGGCTTGGGGCTGGGGCCTGGACAAGCTGTCTAGCCAGGGTGGGAGAGCGCATTACTCAGGGAGTAGGGTGGGAGGGGTGTGAAATGCAGGCATGGCAGTGCTGGGAGCAGGGGCTCTGCCCTGCTGTTGCTTGCCCAGCTGTGGGGGAGCCAGATGCAGGCGCGGCTCGCTCCAGGTGGATGGGGGCAAGCGACAGCAGGGCATAGCCCCCATTCCCAGAGCTGCTGTGCCCACATCCCATGCTCTCCGCACCGGCTGGTGAGTGGCGCCAGGGCAGAACCCCTGCTCCCAGCACTGATGTGGGTGCGGCAGCACTGGGAGCGGGGGCTATGACTTGCTGCTGCCCGAAGCGAGCTGTGCCTGCACTGTGCCCCCCTCTCATCCCCCTGGGCAAGCAGCAGCAGGGCATAGCCCCCGCAGCTCCCCCTTGTCACAGGCCACCTGGGCACTGTGAATGTATCAGTTTTATCACAGGCCAACTGGGCTGTTTGATTCAGTTTCGGATCGAGGGGGCAAAGTTGGGAGTGAAGTAAAGGCAAATTTATTATAGCTTACACAGACACAGCAGTTAACAGAAAGATAAATGCGATAAGCAGATAATGCAGTATTAAAGAGCTAATAGTAAATAACATAATAACAACAGATAGATCAATCTGTCGCAGGGCAACTGGGCACTGCGAGGGTATTAGCCACTGGGCTGTTCAAAACAACAGATAGACAGACATGGGTTGGCAACTTATCAATAGTCCCTCAATGCCAGGTACGCGTTAAGTGATTCCAGCAAAGTCAGGCGTCCCCGATCGATGCTTTCAGAGGGATTACCAGGGAAGATTCCTTGATCAGGATCCGATCCTCACTCACACCAGGAGTCCGGGGTCCGGGTGCGGAACAGAAATGACTGTTCTTTTCCCTCCTTCCTGCTGGTCACCAGATGCACGTGCTTTTTGTACCTAGTCTTATGCTAATCTGTTGGCTTTAGAGCCACTCATGATGTTGTCCTATAGCTGTTACCCTATAGGATTTAAAGGTGTTAAAAATTATCATAAAAGGTTACTACCCAAACTCGGGTTTATACAATAAGTAAATTATAATGCAGCACCTTTAGGTTTGAAATTGACATTGCTCTGCCTAAGCCCCAACCCCTTTTAGGTTTCATTTGAATATGCTTTCTTGGGATGTGCTTTCCTGGAATGTGTTGGGTGTGCCAGGCAGTTGGATCCAATTTTTTATCGTTAAAGCTGAACCCTGAGCAGAAATCGTTAGGTCAGCTAATCTTGCATCTACAGCTTTGCCTATGGGGCCCAGTCAGTTCCATGAACAGTTAATTTTATCATTTTGGTTAAACTTATGACAGACGAGTTACATTTGCGGTTTACAAACTTACAAGCTTTATATTACCTAATATTACCTGTTTAGGCAAAATACCAAATGCCTCTAAGAAGCACATATTTATTGCTTATTTAATCCCTCTGGTTCTGGCCGTCACACCCCTCCCAGGGCAGAGGCAGGCACAGCCAGAGCAGCCACGGTAGAAGCCCCCATGGCTGCTCTGCCCGGCCCCATCCCCCGCCCAGCCCAGCCTCCCGGCACTTTAAAAATGTTTTTTTTAACAAGCCCCACAGTCACCGGCTCCGGCAGCAATGATTTGGGGCCTCTGAAGGCTCGTGGCAGAATCCCCCTGCACAGTGCAGGGCAGTGGGGGGCAGCGGGGATGGTCCCCCACTTGGCACCTGCGCGGCAGCTGCCCCCTTCCGTGGGTGCAGCACAGCTCAGCAAGGTGCTGCGTGCTGTCTGGGAGCTGGGGTCGCTCCCCCTGTGAACCAGACCCTGGCACCACTCAGCCCCATTGGCCCCAGCTCCCAGACAGCCTGGGTGCCAGGTTGGGTGGGGGGGCAATCCCCGCTGCCCCCCATTGCCCTGCACTGTGTAGGGGGGCTCTGCCATGAGTGCCCAGAGGCCACAGTCGCCACTGCTGCAGCGGGTGAGTGCAGGGCTTTTAAAAAAACTCTTTTTTTTTTAAGTCCCGGGTCTAGGCGGGGGCCGGGCAGAGGGCAGCCATGGGGGCTTCTCCCACCGCTCCCCATGTCTGGGGAGAGGCAGGCACAGCTGAAGAAGCCACAGCAGAACCTGTAGTCACCCAGCTGTGCCTGCCTGTCCCCAGTCGATTCAAATCGCCAAATCTCTCTGAAGCAGTGCCGAATCTTCTGAAGCCAGTCGGAACCGATTTGGGACAGTGATCCGAATCTCCAGATTGAATCACTGTGTTCCAAATTGGCTGAATCTGAATCAAATACTTCCCTATTCACACAGGCCTATCACAATGGTCCTCTTACACCGCTGTGGTAATATTAAGGGGCATTGCATCTATTTTTAAACCTTTTTTTGCTTAGAGTAGTGTAAAAGCATTTTCATTTGAATGAGAACTGGGACTTTGTTCTTAATGTTTTAGCACTGGTGGTGGAATAATGCCAGTATTGGCCTGAAATTACAGATAAATATAGTGGAGTCTGTTTCTGTTTCCAGGATTTCTACTACTTCTGGCAGTACTACATTCTGTTTTGCTTCTACTTATATCTGCTTTGTAAGATCACAGCAGTTGAAGTTGTAGGGAGAGACTCCAAAAACTGTTTAGAATGATCAGAGTAGCATGCCATGTGATAAAGCGTGGAAATTACTTTTCATCTTATGTATGCAAGAGAGCATAACTATAGTAGTACATGTCTTACATGTTGTGGGTATTGTGGGTTCTTGTCATTGGCTTTGTATGTATGCGTATAACAGCGTAAATCCTGGAAAGATGTTGGAGATGGGGCGGGGCCGGAGGTGGGGAGAGAAAATGAGCCCTCCCAAGTTTGAGCCCTGATAACTAAGTGGCAAGGCACTTACCCTCTGTTTATTCTCTCTTAGGGCCTAGAAAGATAACAACATATTTGTACTGTTGTAATTTACACTGACTGTGTATGCTGGTATAAATTTAAACTGGGACCCAGAGCAGACAGACAAGAAGCTCTTCTGAGGTACTTTCTTGTATGTAGTACTATTAAAGTATCTTGCTTTGAGGTAGCAAAGGAGCAGGTTGAAGCCTGTTTGCATTGAGTAAATAGCTAAGTTAAGTTGAGGTGGAAGTGGATAATGACACCTATGCCAGTGTAATGTGCTTTACGTTATACTAGTGTAATGCATTTAGTTTTACCCCAAACCTTGTTCTCAGTGTAATACTACATAGCATTTGAGCAAATTACACTGATGTAGGAGTTGACAGCATTTCTCCACACCTTATAGCTGGTGTAAATGTGTTGTTCAAATCTCTCTTGTGTTATTAATGTAAATTTGCTTTTTCTTGCATTTTAACCGAGGTATCTTTATAATCATTCTTTTGAGAGAAGATGAAAAATAAGAGGTCAGCTTCCTATCACATATCAAATCTCATTATTTTTTAATTGGTATTGCCTTTAAAAGGGGAGTTAATTTAGAATGGACATTTGGTTAAAGATGGGATACTATATAGTCAATATTAAAAATGAAGTGCATTTTTAGGAGCACATTTTAGTAGTAAGGGGGGATTAATTGAGGGGGGAGGATTTTAGTAGGGGTGCACCAATACATTTTGGAGGGTGATACCAATAGCCAATTTTTAAAGGAGGCGTATCGGCCAATACTGATCTAATTTCCAATACAGCTGCATCCAACTGGTAAGTCTGTTGTAGTGGAAGGGGAGGGGGGAGGGAAGGGGTATGGGGAGGCAGATAAATGCCCCCTGCAGTGGGAGTAGGGCTGGGGCTGCAGCTGTGGACTGGGGCCAAGGTGGAGCTGGGCTCTTCCTGGTGGGGGCTAGGCTGGGCTGTGCTCAGGACAGCCAGTGGTGCTGCTGAGAGAGGGTCTATGGGGCGGGGGGCTGCAGCCACCCCAGATGCTGCTGCTGCTTCTGCTCACCCCAAGTTCAACCTTGGCCCCAGCCCGCAGTTGCAGCCCGCCCCCCCCTCCTCTCCATGTCCTCCTGGGGTGCGTGCAGTGGCAGGATCTGCCCCCCTGGACAACAACAGCTTGGCAGCACCTACCCCAGCCACACTCCCTCCCTCACTGCGGAGGGGCATTGATCTGCCCCGCCACGCCTCTTCCCTCCACACTCACTGTTCACTACAACAGACTTACCAGCTGTACACAGCTCTGCAAGCTGCCAGGCTGTGGTTCTTGCCACCTATGTGCTGCACGATGGCTGCACGCATGCAGAGGCATTTATCAGCCAAATTATTGGCCACATCAGGCCAATTTTCGATACAGTTAATTTTCTTTATATCTGTGCCAATCTGATATCAGACCAATGTATCGGTGCACCTCCAAATTTTAGTCTTCTAAATCTAGGTCAACTCCAGGTTGGTAGTGACCTACAGTTCCCTTGGAATGACTCTTAAAACCTTTTTCTTAAAACCCATTGTTTAAAGTAAATAGTTTGTGCTTCATATGGACTTCGTACCTTCCTTGGAAGTCACAGAAAAGAAGCCAGGTGTGCAGGGGTCAGGGAGCTCAGGGGGTCAGCTGCAGGGTTGTAGTACTTCAGTTTGGCAAGGTGCATATTCATGTTCTTTGCATTCTGTTAGTAAACGGAAGCTTTAGGTTTTCAGTATTTTATGCAAAGCACATTTTCTTGGTGCTGATAGTACATATGCTTCTGTGGAACCATTAGCGACTACAGAGTAACCAGAGATGCAGATTCTTTTATATTTATATTTTCTTCAGAATTTCATATGCTGCTCTCAGACTTCACGTATCATGTAGGGAAGGTTACTCATGTTCTGGTAAGTAACTATCCAAACCATGTTATCTAAGGGCAGGGCCATCGAACTTCTAAGTGGCCAGGGGCTACACCAGCAGGATTGCACCAATAGGGGCCCCAGGCTCACTAGGCTGCACACCATGCATATGCATGAGAGGGTACTCTCCCACCCCTCTGCACTAAATGTGGGTATTTCCCCACCCCACTGCAACTTGTGGGTGGGTGCTCTACCTCCCCCACAGCTCCCTAAGGGCCTGGGTCAGGGAGTAGGGAGGCAGGGGGAACCCCAAGGCTCTGGCTGCTACTGCTGCTGGAGCAAGGGATAGCAGCAACGAGATGGGAGCCTGAGGGCCATGTGTGGCCCATGGGCTTCCAATTGGATATCCATATCCTAGGGTGGGGATAAATGTATGTTTTAGTTGCTATAAAAGTTAGGGGAGGGAATCACTGTCCAGAGCAGACAACAGCTCTTGGATCCAATTCATATGTCCACATGATCCTGTATGGGGGGTGGAGGATCCATGTTAGTTTCCCCAACTTTGATTCTGAATTGAAGTAGGTTTAAAATGGAAGTCATTTTGCTACATGTGTATCACTGTAGAACAGGGGTGTCCAACCTTTTTGAATGTGGGACCAGACCATGAACTTTTCATCACCCAGGGGGCCAGCGAGCCATATTCAAAGACCTTATGGGAAGTGACATCACATCAGGAAGTGATGTCACATGAACTTTGACACGCCTCCTTCGTGAACAGTCCCAATCAGCTCCTCTGTGCAGGAGCTGGAGAAATGGGCAAGCAATCAACAAAAGTGATTTCCCGTGCTAAAATCTGTTAGAGGGCTGTAGCTTCTCACTGGTTTCAGCTCCAGCCAAAATTTTTCCACCACTATCATGAGAATTGGCAACTCTGAGTATCTGAATCAAAAGAGATGGTGGCATTAAAAAGTAGGAATGTCCCTAATGAAAAAGACAGGAGAAAATGAAAAAGAAAGGAGAAAGAACTGAAAATGCCTGAGTATGTTGTCCCTGGGCCCACCCAAGGTACTTTTCTGAAATTCAATAGGAATTAGTGTATCATTAAAAAAAAAACCCAACAAAAATAATCTAGGCTATTTATACGTAGAGTGACCATATATCCTGGACTGGCTGAGACAGTCCCAGATTTTATAGGCTGGCTCCCAGGCC
>NW_005842570.1:54080-54624 GCF_000455745.1 Alligator sinensis | reverse complement strand
TGCATGCATGTGCATGTGCGCGTGCTTCCAAGCACACGTGTGTTGCATCAGACAGAGCCAGAGCAGCTATTGGGATGTGCTGGGAAGCACACACACATGCACATGCATGCACACATGCACACACAGCACCCCAACCCAGCCCCGAGGCAACCCCAGCTCCGCACGGGAACTTACCCCGTGCCTCCGTCTGCCATGGCCTGGCCCCAAGGCGACTCCAGCTCTGCACGGGCACTTACCCTGTGCCTCATCCATCCTGGCCCGGCCCTGAGGCGCCCCCAGCTCCACATGGGAACTTACCCCGTGCCTAGGTCCGCCCCGGCCATCCCTGAGGCGCCCTCAGCTCTGCGCAGGAATTTACCTCGTGCCTCTGTCCACCACGCATGCAGCCTTCCTGCAGCTCCCCTGCCTACGTGTCGGGGGCAAGGGGCAGAGCCTGTCCCCAGCTCATCCAATCAGGCGCAGCTGGGGCAGCCCCCGCTCCATGCAGCCCTCAGGGCAGCTGCGGCAGGTCCCAGCTCACTGATGAGCCGGGCCCTGCGGGGGT
>NW_005842570.1:49903-53822 GCF_000455745.1 Alligator sinensis | reverse complement strand
GGGCCGTATGTTGGACAACACTGCTGTAGAATCATGCATTATAACATAACAGCTTGTATTGGTATCATTTGGCACACGTGTTACATCTTCCCAAATTTTTCCTCAGCATGACCTTATGTCCTCAGCATGGCCCCTCACTCCCCACCTACACCCCCCTGTCCCCGCCCAGCAGTGCCTGAGCCCTGGCTGCCACCTGTAGGCAGCTGCGGCCAGAGCAGGGTGTAAAGTCCAGCTTCCCCCTTCCTCCATAGAGTGGAGCCTGTGGGGGACAGGGGGAGGAGAGGATGCAGGCTGCCTGCTGCAGGCGTGGGGCTCCTTGTCCTGCTACCCTCCCCCTGGGGGCTCCACATCCCAGTGGGCCAGACCTGGCTTGGGCAGGAGTGAGCACCCATGCCATGCCACTATAGCTGCCAAGCTGAGGTGCCCCCTGCCACCCAGCAGCAGCATGAGCACAGCTCTGTACTGCACCATTGTTGTGCCTTGCCTTGGTGGCCACGGTGGTGCGGCACTCCTTCCCACAATAGGTCCCTGCATTGGGCTGCAGAGGTGGCTTCTGCTCGGAGGTGGTCTGGTCTAGCTGCAGCTTTGCACCCTTCTGTGGCCTCAGAAATTTCAGGGGACACATTTATCGCAACGCCGTTTGGGGTCACAACCCACAGTTTGAGAACCACCCATCTGTACCTACAGAATATTGTGGAAGCAGCACCATAAATTACTAGTTTGCATCATGTAAGAATTCCAAACTGTACCTTGTTACCCATGCACGTGTATATTTGTAGAGCTGAATAATAGGCCTGTGCAAAGCAGCATATTCATTTAGGCTTCGGATTCTAAGGGATGGTGATTCAATTCAGTGATTTGAATCGCTGTCCTAATTCGATTCAGCTGATTTGGATTTGGAAATTCCGCTGCTGAAACAAGCCGAATCTCCTCTGAATCGAACAGGCAGTGGCAGTAGTATCAGCGGAAGGGACATGGTGGCAGCTAGCGGGGCCCTACCCACCACCCGGCCCCAGCATGCCAGCACTTAAAAAACAAACAAAAAACCCCAAAACCCTGCACTCACTAGATGCAGCAGTGGTGATCGGGGCCTCTAGGGACTCATGGCAGAACCCCCCGCCCATGCAGTGTGGGGCAACGGGGCAGGGGGATTCCCCCCCCACCTGGCACCCTTGTGACAGCTGTTGCATTGCGCGGGTGCAGTGTGGCTTGGCAGGATGCCACGCACTGTCTCAGATGTAGTGGCTCCAGCAGTCACCCAGAGCCCAGCAGCGCTCAGCCTGAGCTGCCCCAGCTCCTGGTTAGCGCGTGCAGCCCCACGGCACCCTGCCGCGCTGCACTGCACCCTCACGATGCGACAGCTGCTGGGAGGAGAGGGGGGTAGGAGGGGAAGCTGATCCACACTGCCCCATGCTGTGCAGGGGGTGGGGCTCTGCTACCAGCCTTCAGAGTCCTGATTGCTGCTGCTGCAGCCAGTGAGTGGGTGAGTGTGGGGCACTTTTTTTTTTTCTTTTAAGTATCAGGACGCTGGGGCTGGGCAGGGCAGCCATGGGGGACACTGGGGGAGCAGGCAGGGGAGTGCCTAGGCGAGCCGGCAAGGGCTGGGGCTGGGCGGGGGTCCCCCATGGTCCCCTCCTCCAACCCCTCCAAGCCCTACTTACTGACATGGAGCCGGGGTCCAGCTCTCTGCGGCGGTGAGTGGGGACCACGCAAATCTATTTGGAGGCTTCTGATTTCATTCGGACCTTTTAATAGGTCTCCTGATTCAATTCTGATTCACAGATTTGGCCTCCGTATTGGGCCAGATCTCCTCCGAATCAAATTGGCTGCCAAAGCTTCGCACAGCCCTACTGAATAAGGGAGCATAGCTTTCTAAGTTTCATGCACAATAGCTGTTTTTCAATGTGCTATTCTTTAGAGAAGATGCTTTCATCCAGGTTTAAGCCTATACTACTTCGGCTATTGCTTTGTAGTGAAAGATGAAATGGTTCATTTCACTGTTAAACATGTCTATTAACTTGCATTCCTGTACTGTTCAGTGACAGCCCAGCTGTCTGGCATTTATTTTATGGGCCAGGCCAACTCATACTTTACAGTAGGGGTGCACTGATAAAGATTTTTTTGGCCAATACCGATGGCTGATTATTAACCAGTCATATTGGCTGATACTGATCCGATTGCCAGTATGCAGCCCAACAACTTGGAGAGCAGCGTCCAGCCAGTAAGCCTGCAGGGGAGAAGGATTGTGGGCATGGGGGGAGGGCAGATTGGGGCCCCTGCAGCGTGGGAGTGAGTGGGGCTGGGGCTGGTGCTGCCAAGCCAAGGGAGGAGGGGCAGGGTGGGCTGCCTGCTGTGGCCGTGGGGCTGGGTGCTGCGCCAGGTTCTTCCCGGTGGTGGTGCTGGGCTGGGGCTGTGGGCAGGGGCAGGTGTCAGCAGCATTGGGAGGGGGGGCTATGAGGTGGGCTACAGCCCCTCCAAAATTCCCCATAATCACTGTGTAGCCCCCACTCCCAGTGCCGCCACCACCACCCTGCCCCAAGCACAGTCCCAGCCCAGTCACCCTGCTGGGAAAAGGCCAATGCAGCCTGCAGCCCTGAGCCTGCAGTGGGCCACCCACCCTTGCCTTGCACACAAATCCAGGGGACACATGCTCCCCATGCCTCCCCCTGGGGTGCACTCAGGGTGGGGAGCCGCCCCTGTGGCCCCCAAGGCTCGCCCATGGCTCTGTCCTGCACCCTGCCCACCCCAGCTGGGCAGCACCTGCCCCAGCCCCACTCCCTCCCTCGGTCTGCCCCACCCTTCCATGTCCCTTCTCCCCCCACCACACACAGACTTATTGGCTGGACGCTGGTCACTGGGCTGCATTCCTGGCCACGTGCATGCTGCAGCTGTGCACATGCATGTGGCCTTTATCAGTGACAGTTTCGGCCACATTGGCCAAAAAAAGCTGATTGCCAATAATGTTCATTTTCTTTTTATCAGAGTCAATATGATATGGACTGATATATCAGTGCACCTGTAGTTTACAGACATTCCTTTGGTGGTTTTAAAGTTAGCTGTCTTCTGTCTTCATCTTTTTTAATGCCAAAATTGAGGTGGCAATGTCTCTTCTTTTATGTTCATTTTTTTGGTTCCTGCAATTTTGTAATTTGATTAGTTCTCATGTTAATTTTCCAGGCCATCTAAGTCCTGAATTTCTGCTGTAAACATCTTTCTTGGAAAAATGTTGCTGACATTCTTCATACAACATAAAAAAGGAAGCAGAAGGTACCAGGCATCAATTAATCATTTTCCCTCTTTACAGTTACCTTTAAGATAAAAGGCTTGTGAAAAATGCAGTTAAATAAAATGAAAGAAGAGAAAGTAAAAAAAAAAAAAAAAATCCACTGGGCGAAGTAATGTATTAAGTCAAATTCTATACGTTTGCAACTTGTGAAAGGTGTTGGTCAAATGGTACTTGTACTGAGGGGTGGCTCCAGCCTCTTCCTAGTACGGGGGCTGAGGTGGGCTAGACAAAAAATTTTGGGGTGGGTGTGCGGGCCAGGAGCGACCCGAGCCCTTTTCCGTGCTGCACGCGGGCTGTGGCCAGCAGCCTGGACATGCCGGGTTGGAGAGGGAAGGCCGTCGAGCTGGAACTAGGCACAGACGCTTAGCGGTAGTTTTAAAGATTGTTTACTTACACCGAGATGGCAGTGGTGTAGGCTGGAAAACTTGCTTGAGTTGCGGTTACAGACAGACAACACAGACGGTCTCGTGGAGGTTGCTAGGCCCCACGGTGCAGAGCTCCAGATGCTCTGGGTGAACGAGCAACCAAAATAGAAATCGTAATTACGTCTTATAAAAGTTGCGTTCGAAGACGGGAAGAGGTGGGCGGTGGATCAGGCCGCCACGCTCCTCTGGATCTCACGCAGGGTTTCTA
>NW_005842570.1:46859-49855 GCF_000455745.1 Alligator sinensis | reverse complement strand
TGCATACCAGTGGCGGGAACTCTTTTGCACCGTGCATTTCTCTTGCAACATGAGCAATGCACTCTGCAAAAGAAGCTGCAAAAAAGGTGGGAAACTCGTCCCTGCACCAGGGTTTTCCTCTGCAACAGGAAACTCTCCCATGCAATGAAGCTGCAACTTGGCGGGGATAATTCTGGTGCCGAAGCACACACAAAATCATGCCTTTGGGTCGTGACAGGGGGGATGGCGCCTGTGCAGACAAAGGCAGGACACGGGGCCCCACGGGCCAGGCCGGAAGCAGCATGCCTCTGCAGGTGGCAATGGGGTGGGCTCAGCTGCATGGGTTGAGCAGCAGCAGCAGCTCACAGGGGAAGCGGGGGCCTCGGACAGGGATGGTACTGGGTGGAATGGCTATGGCGGAGCTAAGGTGAATTTTTGGGTCTCCATAGCCCCCCATCTACCCCCTAATGCTTCCCCTGCTTGTACCTTACTGGATTATTGTGTTCTCTTGGGTGCTGTGGCAAGAAAAATATTTTAAAATGGATTTTTATGTAGGGAGCTTAGTGCAGCAAAGATAAGCAGGTAGGCTTGTAGATAGATCCAAGAGAAAGACCTTGATGTTGATGTGAGCCAGTTTGCTTTTTCTTGTAGGGCAGTACTAAGCAACTGTGCTATATGACATGCTGGTATATGTGGCTTGAAAAAAAATGCATGGGAAGTATAAGGCAATAACATTTTTTTGTGATGCATCTTGTAGACCCCCCTCCCAAGGGGTACAAGATGGTAAATTTACTTTTCCTTTGAAGATATTGCTATGCTGAAACTTGTTTGTCTATTTCTTTAGATCAACTGCTTTCTGAAACTTAAGAAAATTAATGAGGTATTCTTGTAGTAAGCATTTGGATATTTTTAATAAGCACTGAAGCCTGTTTAAAATGCTTTTATTTCTTATCTCTGTCTGGGGTAAGATTTAACAACTTACTTACCTAATTTTAGTGTTCTAGAATTATTAGCATGTCATATTTGTTTGACATTTGCAGTAGATCTGTTTGGGTATATAATATAGAAAAAGATTATTTGTGTGACAAATTCTGAACCTCTACCTTGTCCCCTGTGGACATGGGGTTAATTTCAACTTGACATCCCATCCCAACCATCTGTACATGGTCTTCTCCCTGGAAGACAGGGGGACAATATGTGGAATTTCAGGTCTCTACACACAAGACTGAGTCTCTGTTGAACCTTAGGCTGTGTGGAATAAGTTCTATTACTATGACTCCAGACTGATTTCTTGAAAATCTGAACGTATCACCAAGAGAGAACTGTGTAATTCAATCCTCAATTACAGTGTTACTCTCTCAAAAGATGAAGAACCATTTTAAATCCTTTTCTTGGCTTAAGGCCTTTGCTAGTATTGAGATGCATTAGAGGGGGAGTGACTAAGCCTTTTAGTTCTTCTCACTGCAAACCAAAATTGGACACAGCTGAGAGCTGCAGAACACAAAACTTCTTTTGAGATGTGCATGCCTAAGAGTCAGTGATCTGCACATAATATCTCAGTGCGGTTATGAATTTGGTGTTAGGTGATGTTGTTTTTCAGGAGACTCTTTAAAATGCCCAGAACCTACATGCAACTTGGTGTCACAACCCAAGGGTGTGATTTTTGTTTTGTGAGTGCTTCGGCACTGCTAAATTGTTCCCACTAAATTGCAGCTTCTTTGCACGGTGGAGTTTTCTGCTGCAGAGGAGAACCCCGGTGCAAAAGAATTCCCGCCACCAGTAGCTTTCTTTGCAGGGTGCATTTCTTTGTTGCAGCACAGAAATGCACGTTGCAAGGAGTTCCCGCCATTCGTATTAAAATTTGTGCCCCACCGTTGGCTAGTTCTAAATTATTCCTACGTGGCGGCTAGCAATTGGCTTGCTAGCCGTATAAGAGGCTTGAGTGGTTTCCGCCCAAGTTGGAGGACTCCACGAACACCAGGAGGAGGAGACTTCATGCTGTGTGAAGATCTCTAAGCGCTGCGGAGCCTATCGGACCCAGTGCATTTCAAGCAGGCAACAGGGGTCTGATCAGCCTCTAGCCTCTCCCCGTCACCGAGCGCAATCCTCGACGTATCCCTCTTCCCTGCGCGCACAAGTTCCCTCTTTCCTGCGCGCACAAGTTCCACGGAGCCTAGCAAACTTCGTGTGAGTCCAGCTGGAGCAACTCACATAGTTGTTCAAACGACCGGACCATCTCTTCACTTCGAGTACTTTCTTCAGTTGGCACGACGGGCTCGTGGTTTAGAGCCTCCAGCCGGATGGGCTAGAAGAATGTTCACGGGAAGGAAGTCTAGTCCGCCTCTCTTCTTTTCTATCTGTAACCGCAACTCAAGCAAGTTTTCCTGCCTGCACCGCGACCATCTTCGGTGTAAGTAAAATAATCTTAAATCAACCATTACGAGTCCGTGCCTAATTCTAGCGTGTCGCCTGTTTTCTCCAATCCAGCGTGCCCGGGCTGCTGGCCACAGCCCGCGCGGAGCACAAAAAGGGCCCGGATTGCTCCCGGCCCACACACTTGGGAGCTGTGTTTGACCACTCCTGCACTGGACATGGTCCTGAATTTCATCTGTTTGGGAAGGGGATAATATTTATCTTTGAACAAATTGTCTAAGTTCTCTGTAATCAGAACGCACAAGATGCATATAATAGCATTGTCTCTGTAGAAGTGGTACTAGGCAGGATTTCAGTTGAATTGAATTAAGCCCAGGTGTAACAGATACTGAGTTTGCTGTAATCTTCCTAAAGATGCCTTAGCACTCTCCAGGAGATACTAGTACTAAGGAATTATTACAAGCAGAAATAAAATAGCAGTACTAAAATCAGGTTTAGTTTAATAAAGTGTTCTACTGTAGCTTTATAAATGTAGTATATTGGCTTGCATCAAAACCTGGTTAGCTTTAAAGAGCTCTACTCTGCCTCAACCTGTCAACTTTTATGGATTGGGCAACATCCAGACTAATGAAGTTACTTCCATG
>NW_005842570.1:43435-45422 GCF_000455745.1 Alligator sinensis | reverse complement strand
GGCTGCGCAATGACGTCAGCCAGTGCCTTCAGTACCCTCGGATGGAGCTCATCCGGGTCGCCCTACTTTGGTATTGATGTCCATGGTAATTGATATTCTTTGGCCAAACTTAAAACAATGTCTAGCTAAAGCATGTATACTCTAAAAGAATCAGTTCTAAGTGTGATGAACATATGAAATTTATCTTCCTGGCACTTGTTCTGCTTTAGAGGCTGTGCAGTTCTCAGCTATTGACTATATCTAGTAGCGCACTTAGTGATTTGGATGGGAGAGTTAGAAAAGGACATGCACTCCCTCTTCTCTTCCCACCTTCTACATCTCCAGTAATACAGACTTCAGCATAGTTAGCAGACATATGGATTATTGTGAGTAGGCTCTGCTGTCCAGGTGACCTGTCTCTGAAATTGTAACGAAAAATTGCAAGGTGCTGCACCTGGGGAGGAAGAACCAGCAGCATACCTACAGGCTGGGGAACTCCCTTCTTGTCAGTGCAGAGGCAGAAAGGGATCTTGGAATCATTATTGATGCCAAAATGGACATGGGCCGACAGTGTGGGGACGTGGTCAGGAAGGCCAACCGCACCTTCTCATGCATCCACAGATGCATCTCAAGCAGGTCCAAGGAGGTGATCTCTATGCAGCACTGGTCAGGCCGCAGTTGGAGTACTGCATCCAGTTTTGGGCGCCACACTTCAGGAGGGATGCGGACAGCATTGCGAGGGTCCAGAGGAGGGCCACCCACATGATTGGGGGCAGCAGGGCAGGCCCTACGATGAGAGGCAAAGGGACCGGAACCTGTTCAGCTTCCACAAGAGAAGGCTGAGCGGGGATCTAGTGGCCTGTTACAAACTAGTCAGTGGGGACCAGCAGGCATTGCGGGAGTCCCTGTTCCCTCGAGCGCTACCAGGAGTGACAAGAAATAATGGTCACAAGCTGGCAGAGGGTAGATTCAGACTAGACATCAGGGGGTGCTACTTCACAGTTAGGGCGGCTAGGACTGGAACCAACTTCCAAGAGAAGTGGTTCTGGCTCCTACCCTGGGGATCTTTAAGAGGAGGCTCGATGAACACCTTGCTGGGGTCGTCAGACTTGATGATCTGTTAAGGTCCCTTCCGACCCTTACAAACTATGAAACTATGAAAGCAAAATTTGACCACTGGTTACCATTGTATCAATTTGCAGGCCACGGTTGTTTCTGTAAACCATTTTCATTATGCATTTCTGAATAAATTCACAACATAGAACTCCTACTTTGTATGAAAATTTAGTTATGATAAATAAAGTTCTGAATTTGATAACAAGCAGGTGCTAATCAAGGCAGAGGAGTGGCATGGGGTTGGTCCCCAAGCCAGATCCTGTGCGGGGTCAACACATGAAATTAGTCTGCAAGTGCAGTGCAGTCCAGCATACCAGCCTGATCCTGTATGCCAGCTCCAGCCAGGCCCAGCCCAGCCCCATACACCAGCCCAACCGCATACTGGCCTGATCCTGCATGCCCAAAACCAACTGTGTGCCCCTGGCTTACATGCTTGGAAATAGCCGCAGAGTCAAAGCCACACACTGGTCTGTCCTCATGCCATCACAATCTAGTATGCAAGGCCACGTTATCAGGTCCATGAGTCTCCCAACAGGTCCAAAAAGTTGGTAGTAGAGAATCAGAAATTAATGCTGCCACCGCTCCCCCACCACCAAATTTCTGAACCCATAGGGAGCCCCACAAACCAGATGGCATGGTTCTGCAGGCCAAAATTGAGTAATGCTGATTTAGACTGCTGGTTTTGAGTAGGGATAATATTCTTTAGAAGGAAGTATAAACTCTGAAAGTGTACATCTGTGTGGAAATGTGCAAGATTGTCTCTCTTGGCAGGCACACATGCTGGCCCCTTAGTTTAATCACAAATCTAGCAAGCAGTCTGACAATTCTCTAATTTTCCACTCAGCTTATAGATTCATAGATGCTAGGGTCGGAAGGGACCTCAATAGATCAT
>NW_005842570.1:42780-43022 GCF_000455745.1 Alligator sinensis | reverse complement strand
CATCCCTCTTGAAGTGCGGTGCCCAGAATCACGCAGTATTCCAACTGCGGTCTGACCAGCGCCCGATAGAGGGGAAGTATCACCTCCTTGGATCTGTTTGTCATGCATCTGCTGATGCACGATAAAGTGCCATTAGCTTTTCTGATGGTTTCGTCACACTGACGACTCATGTTCATCTTGGAGTCCACTAGGACTCCAAGATCCCTTTCCGCTTCCGTGCCACCAAGCAGGTCATTCCCTAG
>NW_005842570.1:42062-42427 GCF_000455745.1 Alligator sinensis | reverse complement strand
TCCAGGCATTTTGTAACCTGGTCATAAAAAGAGACTAGAGTAGTCAGGCATGATCTACCTGCTACAAACCCGTGCTGGTTCCCCTTCAGCATAATTTGTCCTGCAGGGCTCTCGCAAATGTGAGCCTTGATAATTTTTTCGAAGACTTTGCCAAGGATGGAGGTGAGACTGACTGGCCTATAGTTGCCTGGGTCCTCCTTCCTCCCCTTCTTGAAAATGGGGACCACATTGGCCCTTTTCCAGTCCTGCAGGACCTGGCCCGTGCACCATGAGTGTTCGAATATCCCCACCAGTGGCTGTGCTATGACATCGGCCAGTGCCTTCAGTACCCTCGGATGGAGCTCATCCGGGCCTGCTGACTTAAA
>NW_005842570.1:41482-42000 GCF_000455745.1 Alligator sinensis | reverse complement strand
ATGGAGCTCATGCGGGCCTGCCGACTTAAAGGCATCCAGTTCCTCCAAGTGACTCTGCGCCATCTCAGGGTCTGTGCATGGTAGTCTGGCGCCCTGCTGCTGCCTCTCTACAATCCGAGTGAGAGACTTGTCCTGCCCCTCTCTTAGGAACACTGAGGCAAAGAACTCGTTGAGGAGTTCAGCCTTGTCCCCCCTGTACAATTTCTTGTTATCCTTTACTTGGGATGCCATCCTCAGCTCCATGGTAGCTTTGGCCTGTCTAACTGCCTCCCTACAAGTGCGAGCAGAGGAGGTATACTCCTCTTTGGTAATCTCTCCCCGTTTCCACTTTTTATATGCTCCCCTTTAGTCCCTTATGGAATTGATGACATAGGAATTTTTACTGCATCACCTCAAAAGGTCTAAGAGATCATCCTGAAGTGATGAATAACTCTTTTTTCTGCACTCTGACCATTATGAGCCTCTGAGGTAGATGGGAAGCATTTTTATCACTTTCGCTCATAAACAGTTGACAGTGT
>NW_005842570.1:30120-41451 GCF_000455745.1 Alligator sinensis | reverse complement strand
CCCCCCCCCCTTTCCTCCTTTCTGCCAATTAAGTTAACTGGAAGGTTTGATTTTTGTTATATACACTGGCTAAAAAGTGATTTTTTTTGGTAAAAGCTATTTTTTACCCAAATTCGGTTAAAAAAATCTGTGTGAATTATTGGAAAATCTCTGTAGCCCCAACCATTGAAGAGTTCCATTTTCCTCTTTACAGAATGGATTATGATTTTTTATTATTATTATTAGACAGATCATTTATAGGTCTGCCTTGTTAATACACCCAGTGTGATAAATTATAATTCAGTAGTATATGCAGAATTTGGACTGTAGATATTGAATGAACTGTCTTTTTCTCAGCACCATCAATATTCTTTGTCTTTAAAAAAAAAATCGTCTTAATGTTTTGTGACAGTATGATGCCTAGATAAAAACCTGCTAGTTATAACACTTTCTTACTCTTGAATGCAGCCACCCGTGTTTCTCCTTTTCCAGTCTAAGACTGTTCATATGCTATTTTATAACCCTTAAGAGCAAAATTCATTTCTGGTTGAGGTCTGCCACAGTAATTTGTTGGAAGGACACTTCAGGTTTCATTTTAAAGACTCTAGAGCCCTTTAATCCATTCAGAAAGGATACTTTATAAACTAAAAACAGTGTCATTACAACCTGTTGAAGTATTATCATCTTGCATTTACATAGGACTGTGTGGATTAGGATTGATAATGGGTTAGAAATCCTTTTACTTCAAGGTCAGTAGTTGAAATGTTGCTGGAGCACAATGAGGGTGGTTATGCTGCAGCTGTTCCTGCCAGATATTTTTATTGGTAAGAGAGTATTTACTTCTACAGTGCTATGAACTGAGCCCTAATTAGTTAAAGAAAAAAATGTGGAGAACGCATTCTTTGTGCTTTTTTGTTATCCTTCAGATAATCTGAAGTACATCTGACAAAAATTAAAAGCCATGAAACTGACTTCTGTATTCAAGGACTGTTTCAAAACTTTATTTTTTGTTGTTTTTCCCTGTCTTACAGATCTCGGCCTTGATCAATTTATTCTGAAGCGTTATGATGGAAAGGTGAGCTAACTTTGACTTTGTTAGTGTTTGTTTGTTTGTTTTTTCTTCCCTAGAGTATCTCTTAATTCTTAACTTTTCAGTGAATCTGTGTCGAGGTATAAGTAAAATAGTGTTTAGTTTGTGTTGAAGCATTGCAGTGGTTTGTTACATAGCTGAACAGAAAAAAGTGAACAAAGGGTTGATTTAATGCTTCCAAAACGAAAACATGGTATAACTTCCATTTAACTGCAGCTTTTAACAGCTTTTTAGCAGGAACCAGGTGTTTTGCTATTACTTGCTAGCAAACTGACTAACCCTATTACAGTGAACACCCTCTTTTCTCCCAGTCCCATAGTGGTTTGTTATAATGATGGTGTGTTATACTAATTTCTTTGCCTGCTGGTGGGAGAGGGAATTTTGTATGTGCAGTAATCCTAAAATCAAACTTAATAGCAGCATCTGCTTGGCTGTATAAGATTATTGAGCATTACAAAGTATCAACTACTGGTATGCATATAGATATAGTTTTAGCAATCAAGCAAGCAATTCAATTATATATGTAGATTACCAGTCCTATGAATCCACTTCTCTGTCAGCTGGCCAGGTGTCACAGAGCAGGCTGGTTCCTTGAAAGGAGTTTTGATCTTTTCAATCTTCAGACGCAATCAGGATCAGGGAAGAATTTTTTTTTTCAAGGTGGTGATATTTATAGTCCTTTAGTCACATAGCCACCAGTTAGACAAGTTTCTGTTTTTCATAAACAAGTTTCTGATTTTTATACACATTGTATTATGTCGTCTTCTCCAGATCCTCTACTCATTGGTACCAGGAGCCTTCTACTTCCAATATGGGTGGAATGTGTTCTAATAAGCTGTTTTCTCAGACTTTTCACAGAAAAACAAATTGCATAATTGTATATCCTGTGTGCAGGTGTTAACTCTGTAAATACACTCTTGTCAAGGCTAGGCCTTGCGGGCCTAACAGACCATTTCAGTCTTGTCCAGTGTCAAGAGACTGAACTGTCTCCACAACAGTGTGCTGACTATGCTGTAATAATTTGGTTTTCCTTTATAGACAACACCAAATACTATATTATAGTTCTGAAACCAGGTTAATACTACTGAAATTAATAGAGTTATAGCAGGGATGCATTTGGTCCCAGAAGTAAAACACAAGTTGGTACCATGCTTAAGATGCTGCTTGATTCCTCTGTACAGGCTGAGCCAAGCTGCATTATCTAAGACACACCTAATTTTGTTGACTTGTGTATATGGACAGCTGTTATGTAAAGTAATGTAATATTCCTTTATACCAGTCATTCTTCACCAGGGTGTCATGAGAGCCCTTTAAGGGTGCCATGGTGTCTGGCCCCAGTGTGAGGAGGCAGGTATTTCAGGATGCCCCCTGTCTGGCACCCTGTGCTGCCCCAGCTACCCCAGTGGTGCCTGTGGCTGCTTTTCTGGGGACTCCTGCTGCCCTCCCCTGCCTGTCAGCCCCTGGTTCCTCCTCCCATGCCCCGCAACCTCCACCCCTACACTCTGATCAGCTTGCTCCATTACGGACAGGCAGGAGGACGTGGGGCTGGAGCTGTGGTTTTCAGTGCAGATTGTACTCCTATGGTCCCAGGGCCATGGGAAGAGGCTGTGGGCTCAGCTGGTTCTGGTCAGTAGCATGAGACAATACCAGAGGATCAGCCTCAGTGCTGAGGACTGCCTTGGCTTCTCAGGTACAGACTTGAGGGCAGATGGTGCAGAGATCTAGGAACAGCAGGGTGAGTTTTTTACTGTCACTGCCCTCGCCTGACATCAGACGGTTTTGCAGTTCTCAACTTTTTTAGCCTCAAAGTTTCCCTCCACAACTCTTTCGAATTTAAATGTAACTCAGTAATTCTCAACTGGGGTGCCACTAAGTTCAGAAAAGTTATGGAGGGGTGCTTTTTGGCCAGAAAGTTTGAGAATTGCTGCTGTATACCATTCTGAATACTCTTCAGTACCTTCATTGGTAGCAAAATTGTCATCTTGCCTACAGCAAAATTCCTTGAAATCCAAGCTTTCCTGTCCCCACCCAAATAAAGTAATTATTTTGACCTGTGATTGCTGAATGATACCTGGTATTTAATATGCAAATGTGGCCAGTTGTAGCTAGAAAGTCCTGACATTTGACTCCATGTTAATAAAACCCCAATCTGAGACTAAATGCATCCTAATTTACTTTTTGGTTTTGTATTTAATGGAATGCATTTTTGTTCATTTCCTGTGAGGAGGTGGCTGGACATAAAGCTAAATGATTACTCAAATATAGGGGTGTTTGTTGTGGATGAGTGCCTGTGTTCCCCCAAGGAGTAAAGTGTTGTTTAACTGAAAACAGAATATTAAAGTCGTTTTTGTCACCAAGTCACTTGGTGCATCTCATTTGGAACTATGAAACAGGTAAAATGATTGTTTTCTCCTTCCTTTTCTTTAAATCATAAAAAGTAGACTCTCTCCTCCATGCAATTCCTCCATTCTTTCTCCCTCTGCTAACTGTCAGTCCATATGATTTTAACACACTTTCATGGTATGTTTGCGAGACCATCAAATAGAACTTCATTCTTCAGGGTCTGTGTAAACAAAATTTCTTAGGAAAGAAATGCTGAGTCCCACACAATTTTGCTGATAGTTCCTCTGTTCCCGAGTACTGTACATGTCAAGTTCCATCATGTGGTATAAAAATATCAAAGCTTAATGGTTTGTTTACTGAAGTCAGATTTTTGTTCTACTGTTGCCTCCTTTCTGGGTAGAATTGTAATGCACTATAATACTTACGTACGTGATTGCAGCAGTATCAGAGACGCTTGCCCTTATATACTCCCATCTTGCCAAAGTAGCATGAAGGTGAATCAACCAGTAGATGCAGGCTGAAAGACTTATTTTTTATGGCCCTTGTTTGTTTGCTGCACTGTCAATCCTCCAATCTGACCTTCTGTTCAAACTGCAGTTGTTTTTATTTTGTATACTGTATTATAGGGGTGTTCAACTCATTAGGCCTCACAGATTGGATGAGGGGTGCAGGCCCAGTTTGCAGGCTGAACTGGACCTGCAGACTAGCCCGGTGTGCCATATCTGGCATGTGAGGATTGTTTGGCCTGGGTGTTGTATGCAGCATTCACCCTGGATTAGTGCTGGCTTCAGCCCCCTGCACTGCATACAGCATACAGGTCCCGTCCAGTCCAAGATTCACAGGAAGTACTGTTGGTCAGATGCTAAGGCCCTGTGGGTTGAATCTTGACACCCCTGCTGTGTTGTGTCTGTAGAGATGCTGTGCCCAGATAACATGCAAAATATACTGCATGAGACATCAGAGTTTTAAAATCAAGAGTATAATCAGTGTTATGCAAGGCAGGCTACAAGCAGAGGCTATTGTGCTCCATAGGCACTAGGGTCTGTTATGAAAGGAAGTAATGGCTCATGTGCATTTGACTCTTCTGTTTAAGGAATGCTGATGACAGAATTAAGTTAGCTTTGATTATGAAGATGGCAGTGATGACATGGCAAGGGGCTGAAATTAAAGCAAGATCTGGGGTCTTATTCAGTAATGCAGAGGTATAAATAATTTAATCACTAATAGATCAAGTTATCTAGTACCTTTTTTCCCCCTCACTTTATATTCTGCTCCTGGTTTCAGTTAAAGAATGAGCTTGTCTTAAACTCATTCAGATGCCCATTAAGTACCATAAAACTGAATCTTCTCATCCAAGTTTGAGTTACGTAGGTAATTAATCTAATGTGTTTTCTTGTTTGCTTTTTATCTTTTATGTTCTCATTCTTCATATTGGTTTCCCAAATGCATGCAAACACTCTAACTGAAGACAACCTCCTCCTTAGCTGCAGTTCTAACTTTGTGAAGCTATAATTGTGTGTGCTTTTTTGTACATTGGCAGAGATAGTGAATTTTAGTAAAAAGCTTGAGAGGTCTATTGTTCCCATGAATATACTGCATGATGTCCATTAGTGTTGATGGAAATTATGGTATAAGCATGTACTGAAGACAGAACAGACTTTCCCATTGGAAATTTCTTCTCCTTTTGTAAGATGAAAGGTTAAAAAAAATAAAATAAAGGATTCTGGTGGAAGTCAACAATGGTACTGAAAAGCATTGGTAATCTGAACTAGACATTGGCTAAAGAATAGAAAACAGAAATATTTTTAGTTGTAAACCGGGATTTATTTCTATGGCTCTATGTAACTAATAATTTAGAGAAAACTTCAGTAAAGAGAATAGAACCAGCTGTGTAGTCAGACGTGTTTTAATTACATACTGTAGAACAAAGTTTACAGATTTCTGTGAATTTTGTGCATGTATGTTGAAGACAAAATGTCACTAAATAGTAAATCAAATACATTAATTGTTTTTTTCCAGACAGTCTTAAAAAATTAGAAGGCAGCCAACAAATAGATTAGTCATGACCAGCACAAGTCATTTCCAAAGGTCTTTAAGCAGTTTATTGCAAATCTGTGAGACTTCCTAAATATTTGTCCATGTGAAAAAAGTTATGGTGAAAGAACGGTATTCTTCTTTCCAGCTAGTAATAAGCACACTTCCTCCTATTAAGGGGAGCACTGTACATGTAACTTCAATCCCTATACATGTCTCTATGAAGTAGCTGGAGATCAGCAGCCAGAGATGTTCATCCTAGATGTCAGATGTCCTCCATGGAGGAAGATGTTTTTACCTGCTACAGGCCTAAGTAGCAAGGTATAAGTAAGCATGGAGCTAGGTGACTTAATTTAAGAGCACCTACTTTCCAGAAGGGAGGCATCTATCTCTAATGTCTGTATACTGAATCAAATGTGTTTTGGGTGAACTTTTTTCATCAGCAGTACAGGCCTCTCTAGTGCCCAAATGAGACAATTTGTTGTGAGAACATTGATGAAGTGTTAGTAAAAAGGACAAAATCAATGCAAAAATTTGCAAGTGTTCATGAAAAACATTGCACACATTGATAAAAACCTTTATAGAAACCTTCAATTTCCTTTCTCTAATACCCGCTGGAAAATGTTAGCAGAAATTAAATACTACTTAATTTTAATTTACTATATTCTGTTCCCTCTCTGTGTTCATTAGCATGCCTGTATTAGGAGTCCATTATGAACAGTGCAGTGTTTCCTTTTGAAGACTGGGTGTGCTGGCCTTGGGTCTGTGGTGTTCTTTGCCCTAGGAATATCAGATCTGTGCTGGAAAATATATGGAATGCTTTAAAATCCAGTTAAACCAAATGAAGTGAAGCTACTCCACCTTGATCTCAGATGAAGTTTTCAAATTGCTATGCTATACTGGTGTTGATTTCAGTGGATGCAGTGCTGCGTAGTAGGCCTGTGTGAAGTGGCAAGTATATAATACTTGCCACTTCAAGTATTATATACTTCAATTGGCTGAAGTATATAATACTTCAGCCAATTGGCTGAATACTTCGGATTCAGCCAATTTGGTGATTCATATCACTGTCCCAATTTTGATTCGACCAAATTGGATCCGAAGATTTGGCACCACTTCAGAGATTCGGCCATAGACTAAACAGGCAGCAGTCCTCACCACAGGCACAGCTGGCTGTTTCCAGTTTGTAAGTGTTGTGGTGGGCGGAGCGGGGGAGGAAAGGCAGGTGTGTAGGAGCAGATCAGCCCCCCAGCAGGGGAGGGATTGGGGCTGGGCCTGGGACAAGCTGCCTGGCTGGGTCTAGGGGGGTGCAGGCAGAGCTGTCCCTAAGAGTGTGCGGGCCTGGGGAGGGGGTGGAGCCACTGGGTGGCAAGCAGCTGGAGGAGTGGCCAGAGCCGGCAGGGGGGATAAGTAGCCAGAGCCGGCGGGTGGGGGGGTGGAAAGCAGTCGCCTCAATTCACACTCCTGCCCCGCCCCCCAGGACGGCCCTGGGCACAGGACTCGGGGAGGGGGGCTCCCGCTGCCACGCATCGCTGGTCCAGGAGGGCATGAGAGTGGGTATGTGCCCTGGGATCTGCATGGGGTGGGCTGGGCTGGGCTGCGCTCTGGACAGGCAGCGGAAGGCTCTAGGAGTGAGGTCTATGCCATCCCGCTGCTCACCACCCCCCCGCCGCCACACACACACACACAAACACACACACACACACACTCTCTGTCTCTGTCTCTCTCTCTTTGTTGCCGGCTCTGGCTGCTCTTCTGATCGCTTGCCATCCTGCTCTACCAGCTCTGGCCACTTGCCGCAACCACCACCCCCCACTCCCAGGCCGCGCACACCCCTATGGATGGCTCTGACCACGCCCCTCTGCCCTGGCTGGGCAGTTTGTCCTACCCCCAGTCCCTCCCTTGCTGTGGGGGCATTGTCCTGCCCCATCCCCATGTCCCTTCCCTCCCCGTTCTGCCCACCAAAACAGACTTACTAGCTGGAGGCATCTGTGTCCAGCATCCTCAAGGACTGCTGCCTGCTTAGTCTATGGCCGCATCTCCTAATCGGGCTGAATCTTTTCCAAATCAATTCAGAGGCTTCCGATTAGCACAGTTCTACCATGATGAGGCAGTTCTGAGAAGTGATTTTGAGGTTTATGTTAACCTGGGAGTCAGCTTTAGAGAAGTGTACCTGATCCAATATGGTTAGGAGCAGGAAGGGACAGTGTCAGTTGATGTTCTTTCCAAAGGTATTGAGACAATTATATTTGAATACGTATCTTCATTTACGTTTGGGCATTTTTAAAGAAACAATTGGACTTCATGGGCTGTAGATTTTTTTTCTCAGATCAGATGTTTATACTGATAGGAATACAATGTAATATTTTTGAGAAATTTTTAGCTTATTTGGAGGAAAAAATTAGATGGTATTGGTTTAACATAGAATATACATGAATAGTTCTTTTTCTGTCTCCTATGCGGAAAATTATTCTGTATGGCTGAGTGCAAGTAAAAGCTTTTGAGCTATCAATTATAGCTTGCCCTTATATTATCACTGGCCTAAGCAAGCACCAAGTAATTACAAAAGATTCACAACCCTGTAATTTAACTAGTGAATTAAATAACTCCCACCCCAGTTCATATTATGTTCCTCCTGCTCTGGATATAATAGTATGTTGCTCTCTCCTACCCAGTAATATCCATGTAATGTGAAAAGTTGCTGTTTGTATCAAACGTTATAATTACTGGAGTTATTAATAAAACATCCTTTTCAACTGTTGAGATGTTTTATTGGGTATCACAGAACAATAACAAAGTTAACTGGATGTAACAAAAATACGAAAAAGTTTCTGCCTTCTAGAACAGGGATTAGGCAAAATATGGGCCACTAACTGATTGAATCTGGCCCTTAGGTGGACGCCCGCCCGCCAGTTGATTGGATCTGGCTTGTGGCTGCCCCTATACTGCCCAGGGGTGGTCTGCTGCACAAGCTCCCTGCCCCCTCACACTTCCACTCATCCCCCCACACAATACAATACAAGAGTAAGATTTTATTTTGAGCTATTATGCAATTACTTCTATATACACTACTAAAAATAAATAAATCCAGGCATAAATTATTTTTTGAAAGAAAATTAAAATATGTTAGTAGATTCTTTATTTTTTTAAGTATGTGATTGTTTTTTATCTATAACTTGTTAAAATGATAAGGGTGGTCAGGCATTGGAACTAGGCTGTCTGGAGTTGGGCAGTCTCCATCCTTGGAAACTTTCAAAAGCTGGTAAGACAGACACTTGGCTGGGATGATTTAGTCAGGGCTGATCCTGCCTTGAACAGGGGGCTGGACTAGATGACCTTATGAGGTCCCTTCCAGCCCTACTTGCATATGATTCCTATGATCACTGCAGCAATCTCTTCAGTAAACTAAATCATAAAAAGGAAGCTTATAAGAAGTGGAAACTTGGACAAACAATTAGGGAGCGTTGCTTGGGCATGCAGGGATGAAGTCAGGAAGGCGAAAATGTGATTAGGGGGTGCAGCTAGCAAGGAATGTGAAGGGTAACAAGAAGGGTTTCTACAAGTATATCAGTAGTAAGAGGAGGATCAGGGAAAGTGTGGGTCCTTTACCAAGTTGGGGAGGCAACCTGGTGACAGGATGAAGTACTCATTGCCTTTTTCACTTCAGTCTTCACAGTCAAGGTCAGCTTCCAGACTACTGCACTGAGCAGCACAGTTTGGGGAGGAGGTGAGCAGCCCTTAGTGGTGAAAGAACAGGTTAGGGACTATTTAGAAAAGCTGGACATGTACAAGTCTATGGGGCTGGATGGGATGCATCTGAGGGTGCTGAGGAAATTAGAGTGTTAGTAAAGGGTGTTAGAGGGAGTTAGCCAATGTAATTGCAGAGCCATTGGCCATTATCTTTGAAAACTCATGGTGATTAGGAGAGGTCCTGGATGATTGGGAAAGGGAAAACATAGTGCCCATATTTAAGAAAGGGAAAAAGGGGGTTCTAGGAAACTATAGAGAAGTCAGCATCACCTCTGTCCCTGGAAAAATCATGGAGCAGATCCTCAGGGAATCCATTTTTAAGCACTTGGAGGAGAAGGTGATTAGGAAGAGTCAGCATGGATTCACCATGGGCAAGTCATGTCTGACCAACCTAATTGCCCTCTATGATGAGAGAGCAGTGGATATGATATGCCTTGACTTTAGCAAGGCTTTTGATGCAGTCTCCCACAATATTCTTGCAAGCAAGCTAAGGAAGGACAGGTTGGATGAGTGGACTCTTCGGTGGATAGAAAACTGGCTGGATCATCAGGCTCAGAGGGCACTAATCAATGGCTGGATATCTAGTTGGCAGCCAGTATCAAGTGGAGTGCACCAGCGGTCAGTCCTGGGGATAGTTTTTTTCAACGTCTTCTTCAATGACCTGGAAGATGGCATAGAGTGCACTCAGCAAGTTTACAGATGACACCAAGCTGGGGAGAGTAGTAGATATTCTGGAGGGTAGGGCTAGGATTCAGAGTGACCTAGACAAATTGGAGGATTGGATAAAAAGAAATCTCATGAGATTGAACAAGGACAAATGCAAAGTTCTGCACTTAGGGCAGAACAACAATCCCATGCACTAGTAAAGGCTGGAGACTGACTGGCTGGGCAGCAGCTCTGTAGAAAAGGACCTGGGGGTTACAGTGGACAATAACCTGAATATGAGCCAACAGTGTGTCCTTGTTGCAAAGAAGGCTAACGGCATACTGGGCTGCATTGATGGGTGTGTTGCCAGCAGGTCAAGGGAAGTGATTATTCACCTCTATTCAGCACTGGGGAGGCCACATCTGGAGTTTGGGTGTTATGGTTGAGCACCCCCCCCCCCCCCCCCAGAAAGGATGTGGACAAATTGGGGAGAGTCCAGCTGAAGGCAACAAAAATGGTGAGGGGGGTGGGGGACATGACTTCTGAGGAGAGGCTGAGGGAACTGAGCTTATTTAGTCTAGAGAAGAGAAGACCGAGAGGGGATTAAATAGCAGCCTCCAAATCTGAAGCGGGGTTTGAAAGAGGAGCTGGACTGTTCTCAGTGATGGCAGATGACAGAACAAGGAGCAACGGTCTCAAGTTGCAGCAAGGGAAGTTTAGGTTAGATATTAGGAAGAATGTTCCCACTAGGAGGGTAGTAAAACATTGGAATGGGTTACCCAGAGAGGTTGTGGAATCTCCATTTTTGGAGGTTTTTAAGACCCAGTTAGACAAAGCTTTGGCTGGGATGATCTAGTTTGGGCTGTTCCTGCTTTGAGCAGTGGTTGGACTAGATCAGTGTTTCCCGACTTTTTTGACCCACAGCACACTTTCTTAAATAAAAAAGCACCGTGGCACACTGGATGCAGGGAGGGGGCAGAGGGTGGCACGGGGCCAGCCAGACCCCAACGGGGGTAGGGCTGGTGCACACCCAGCCAGACACCGAAGGGAAGAGGTGGTATATGTCCAGCCAGACAGCATTTTGGGCTGGAGCCATGCCCCCTAACTGGCTGGAGCAACGCTCCCTGTCTGTCTGTGTCCACAGCAGCAGCAGCAGGTGGGGGGTCTGGCTTCAGCCAGGAGTGGGGCATGGCTCCAGCACAAAATGCCATGGCACACCTGGATATACCTCATGGCACACCAGTGTGCCACAGCATATCAGTTGGGAAACGCTGGACTAGATTATGCGGGCCGGGAGCGACCCGAGCCCTTTTTCGCGCTGTACGCGGGCTGTGGCCAGCAGCCCGGGCACGCGGGGGCGGAGAGGGAAGGCCGTCGAGCTGGAATTAGGCACGGACGCGTAGCGGTAGTTTTAAAAGATTGTTTACTTACACCGAGATGGCAGTGGTGTAGGCTGGAAAGCTTGATTGAGTTGCAGTTACAGACAGACA